>NW_014577910.1:145971-156442 GCF_000485595.1 Priapulus caudatus
GAAGCAATCAGGATGCATTCGTGAGACCACCACAACACACACACACACACAACACACAGCCCGCACCACGCACGCACCCGCCGCACGCACGCCGCACGCACGCATCACCCACCCACATGCCACATGCCCACGGGTGTGGCACAAACACACACACACAAATACACACACACACACACACAACAGCACAACACACACAACACAACACACACACGACACACACCACACACTCAATAAGAAAGACATATCACCTTTAATAAACATCTTCCCGGATGCGTTCTTCATACCTCGCCCAACAAAGTTGAGTGGAGTTAATTTAATCGGTATTCGTGTGTTGTGTAGTGTGTGTGGATGTTGGTGTGTGTGTGGTGTGTTGCTGATTGCTGTGTGTGTCCGTCCGTGCGGCGCGCGATCGATAGCGGCGTCGGAGTCAGCGGGAGCCGGCGGAAGTCAGCAGCAGGCGACGTGATCGAGCAGCAACCACCAGCCGAGCGGCGAGTCAGCAGCACGCTACCAGCGAGCGGCCGAGTCAGCAGCAGGCGAGGTCAGTCAGCACGCAGCCAGCAGCGAGCACGGACCGAACCAGCTGCAGTAACAGCATACATAGTTACAATCTGGCGCGACGGTATGCCACTCTGCCGTGCAGTGCCTCTGATCTAGTTACTGACAGTCGAAACTAGTCGCCGAGAACTCATACAGCACTTTCTTGAAAAACGCGGCTAAGCACAACCAATCTACTCACCGCAGTTTCAATCTGGCACTGCTGTGTCTAACACGACGCTCAACCGGCGTATATACCGCATTTCCTGCTACAGACAGTAACGTATGGCAAGGAAACTAACCACAGCCAATTAACCAGTCATTGTCGCGCGTGGTCCGTCCTTGCCTTGCCAACTGATTATCAAGGCATTCAGCATAGTCTAACAGCGCCCATGTCTACTACAATGCTTGCGCAAGCAACCGCTTACGCCATACGTAGACACACACATATATACACTCACGCTCACAAGCACCAGCACTCCTTAAATGTCAAATGTCCAAGATGCCAGTATGCTCAAATGTCCAAGGCTGCTTACCCCTACCGCTACCCCTACGCCTAACCTTGAGCCTGACCCTACCCTAGCTTAGCGGGCCGACTGCCAATTTTCCACTGACCACTGGTCCAACGCGCATTTGACGACTGATATTGCGGCCATGATAGCTGAGGCGCCGAGATTGGACACTTTTGCTGTCTTCCAAATCACAGGCCTACGCCACACAGTCTTTTATTATTTTAAAGGTGGAGCAGCCATTGACACAAATCCCCATCTCAGGAACTAAGGAATTGGCTGCATGTTAGCAAACGGGTTTTCCTACAGAATAGAGTTAGGCACAAATACGAAAATAAGACACGCTGTTTAGTGCACATGCGCTACGTCCTTCTTGGTTCTTGCATTTTCGCATCGTCCGTAATCAGAATAGCTCCGACTTTTTCTCGTTGATGGAACACTGATGGGCGCGATCACCGACGTGACCAGGTTCAGCTGTACCTACTGTCTTTCGCCAGCTGTTTACTTTTTTTTTTTCGAATATAGATGCAAATGCGCCGGCGATGCATTTCACATCCGAAGGTGTTGAAAATTTCATCGGCATTTCACTCGCTGTCGAAGTGAACGAGATGCGTCATTCCAGTTGAAACATTGAAGATTTTTCTTCAACATTTAAATAAATTCCGAAAATCCCCTAACCGCCGCTACTCGTATGTTTTAGCCCACATTAACCGTAGCTGTGTGTGTGACGTCTTGCCCCCGCGCACTTTACTGCTTGGCCCTTAGCGGGCCTCGAACCATGGATATCGGCAGGCAGGGCACCTCGCAGCACGAGCGTGTTTGTTACATAAATAGCTTTGTGACTACGGTGTTTCCGGCGAGTTCTTGCGCTGATAACCTCGTTAATTTCTCAGAGCAGTTACTTAAGCGTGCATGGAACATGTTTACCAATTTTTTAGTGTTGTCAGTTAGTCCATGGATATTTTCACAGTAAGTATTATAACCAGTATATGTTTTGACATATAGTTCACCTATTGCACCCACAGGTAGCCGATCATTTGAAAATTGTCGTAGAATATTTATTTTTATTTGAGTCATTCCAAGTGCCTGTGCGTTCCAATAGTCTTGTACGTCACATGACGTGCGTCAACAAGCCACAAAAACTCAACACAATTCTCATCGGGCTGTTATGTCGGTTACGCCTGAATGCGTGATATGATCAGAAGAGGGGTGACATGTACGAGGGGCAGCATTTTTCTTTGGGGGTCCGAAAAACACAATTCACTTGACAATTTCATAGGCCATTTTCCAAATTGGAGAGCGCGCATAATGGATCCAACAAGCCCTTTGACTGACTCAGTTCAAGGACAACTTCAAAGGTCTGCTATATTGCTCTTAGCCGCCCGCTAGTTCTATATTTAGAACAAACGTCTTTATTGTTATCTTCTAAACACTAGAGAACCATCGCCTGACCGCTGTGGAGACGTGCGCCGGGCCTCGAATTTAGCTCACGTCTCCACTGCGGACAGCGCTCATACTTGAAATCACCGCGGATCGCGCGGCGCTTATCCGCGAACTGCGCGTCTCATCCGCGCCGCAGCGCGCTGCAGGATCAACAGGCCAAGCTGTGCCACGCAATCTTGTAGCATGTAGTCTCTCTGATATAGATAAAAAGTTAACCTACACGTTAATGTAATCAATATAACCTCAAACAGCGCCTGACAGGCCCCATAAATTTTCGAACTAGCTTACACACATAGTCACATACCCAAGACACAAACACAGATAACACACGCCTCTCCCCCCCCCCCTGAGAGAGAGAAAAGAGAGACGAGGAGGAGATGGAAGGAGGAGAGAAGAGAGGAGAAAGGAGAAGAGCAGAGAGAGAGAAAGAGCATCCCCCCCACCCCCTGAGACCCCCCTGTTCTTCTGGTCCACGCTCCGCTTAACCTCCTCATGCCTAGCGCCAGTTCTGGCCTATAGCCGCGTGTTTGACCGCTCCAGTCTACATCCGGGACCATACACTCTCCTCAACTGCGCCCTGCTGCGAGCCGATCTTCTATCTCTTCGGCAGCGCCACGACGAGCGAGAGAGAGAGGAGCCCGCCCACGGGGAACGAAGGGAAAGAGTGAGAGCGAGAGAGAGAGCGCACGAGAGCGAGAGAGAGAGAGACAGAGAGAGACAGAGGAGAGAGAGAGAGAGAAGAGCAAGAGAGGAGTAGAAGAAAGAGAGGAGAGAGAGAGAGAGAGAGAGAGAGCGCGCGAGAGAGAGAGAAGACGCAGGCACGCGCATACATCACCAGTTATAATAGTTCAAATATAATATGTCAGCAGACGAGAACGGGTTCTTCAACCATACGGCTGCCGACTCGGCTGGTAAACCACTCCATCGCGCTTATCCTATTGTTAGTCAGGAGGCTTATGCACATTTATCTGCCAAATTATCGAAAGACGATATTTTGGGTATTCAAATGCTGGGTCAATGTTCCTCAACTAGATTTTTTGAGGAACCAAAAATTGACCCGGGAACACCCCCCCCCCATATGGGCCCGGTAACGGGACCCGAAACTGTTATTTGCCATATTTGCCTTCTTTGGTCGATTTGAACAAAGTGTAGAGTCGAATAGGGGTTTTAAACATCAAGGAATCGATTGGACGTGGTTGACCTAGAATTTGTTAAAGGTCACGAGTATCGTTCCTTTCAGGGTTCACTCGCGGGGCCCAAAAATAGGTTTTTAGCGATCATCTCGGCCTATTTTCTCAAAAAGTTAGAGTCAATTTGGGTTTGAGGTCAAAGGAATTTATTGATCACCATCGATACACTTTCAGGACTCCTGGAAATTCGGATTTCACTTTAGTTAGCTACACGTAGTCAAAATCCGGACAGACTGTACTCCAACCTGGGGGTAGATTACAGGTAAACGTGAGAACAACAAAACGTAATCAACGAGATCTTATGCAATCAGCAATTAAAGTCTAACAAATGCATTACTACAATTTTCAAAAGCACCACAAGTTCTATTTTGGGTGCAGTCTGACCTCGCCGATTTGTATGTCACAAAAAATAGGTGGTCGGTCGCATTGCCCCCTTACGTAATTATAATACTTAATATAAATATAATTAATGCCATAATAATTACGTATAATTAGTATAATTAGTATATTTACTTATAATTAGTCTTGCTTCGGGCAACATTCATGTGGCGCGGACTCTCTGAACAAGAGTAGATAATGTGATCGTTCTCCGGAATCTCATCAACATCATGGAAGATGAAGCACGAGTATGCGTATCGTTTCAGTGCCTCGACGAAGCCTGTGTTAAACAGTTTCGCCCTGTTAAACTTCGGTCCCTCGGTCTGCGAAGAAAAAACGAAGATAGTAACACTGTAGTAGTATTTGTAGTTGCTAAGATTCGAGCATGATCACACTTCGTAGTTAACGTCTGAACGATTGCGAACGGGCACGTTGTCAGAAAAATAATAAATATAGTGGTTACTATCAATATATAGATGGTATGTAATGTAAAGGTCAGAGTAAATCACGCCTTGTGGTCATCAATCGAACCTCGGGCAGTGGACACGATTGTCACAGTTAGCCTTGTCCCTTGGTGCATTTATACGGTAAAGTGTGTGTGCGTGCGTGCGTGCACGCGTGCGTGCGTGCGTGTGTGCGCGTGACCACGCACTGACTCGGCCCACACAGGAACAGGGTGCAAGCGTGAGTGTTGACAACACCTCCTCTCCCAACGCTCGTGATCGATTCTTAGCTATATAACTCCAACACACACTCACAACCAAACACAGGCGCACGCACGCACGCACCCACGCACGCACGCACGCAGCCGCGTTGGGGAATAATAACAAACAGATAACAGACGCCGAGAAGATAATAATGAACAGATCACGGTTTTCATCCAGAGACATAGCGCACCGCGCATGCGCACCGCTCCCACTTGCCTGCTCTATGACGTAGATGCCGTAGTCCAACTGCTGTTTCTGAAGCATATCGTGCAGGTTGTTGAGGAACACGCGCAGATGCGACTTGCGATCTCGGTAAGGTACGATGATGGCCACATGGTGGCGCGACGTGCAATCGCTGGGGCGCCATCTACCGCCAGGATCGAGATTTTGGTAGCGTTTCTCGAGCTCTTTCCAGCTAGGTGGTATCGTTTTAACCTCGATCGGCCCTACTGTTATCGCCAAACGCGGAAATGTCAAAATATCGCGTAAGATTCTGACACAATATAACGACGCATGTGGCACCAAGCCCATACTGCCCGACGGTAGAGGTAGTGAACAGTACAATAAACTCAATTGATTGCTGATATTAGCTATAATGGCATGATGACGGACGGCATTCGATCTCAGATCAAATTATTTCATTAATATTATCGTATCAATCATCGTAGAAACGGCAGCACAGGTCAATTTTTATCAAATTATTTGATCAATAATTTTATAAACTGCAGCACAACACAATTTCACCGAATTATTTTCTCAATCGTTCCAGAAACTGCAGCACAGGACAATTTTTATCGAATTATTTTTTCAATCATTTCAGAAACTGCAACACAGGACAGACGAGAACGGGTCGTTGCACTGCTTTAACCCACACGCCGCATTCACTAACCGAGGTTGGGGGGCTGTACCGGACAGAGCGGCAACGTCCCGTTGACAGCCGTCACGTTGGGGAATTCGAACGCGTCCAAGATCCACCAGCCGGGTCGCGTGTCTTGTGAATGCATCGTTGCCATGGTTACCAACTGCGTGCCAACTACAAGCAGCAGTACAAGGCAGAACAGAACGAAGACGACGTTGCGACAGTAAAGCAGATACTGTAATGGCTTCTTCAGGGGCAGCGACTCCGTTTGATGCTTGGTAGCGTTCATGGTATCTACTGAGTTTTCTCTACTGACCTTGAAAAACGTGAAGAGGAATGAGTGAGTCGGCAAACGAATCGGTTCATCAGATGAGCGTCTGTGATGTTACACGAGCGCTGTAATCACTGATGACAATTGGAGGCCAGCACCTGGTAACAGTGGCGAGAGAAATAAACGCGGCTGATGGGGACAATTACAATAAACTATTCTGCGTGGTTTTATGGAGCCTTGACATCTGTAGAGTCTATGTGGTTAGGCAACAGACATAACCAGAACAAAGGGAATCGCCATAAAATGTCGTTTCTTGACAAGGTATTACATAAATCTGAGCATCACATAAGTAATGTACTAAAGCCAACATTTCATTAATAAAGCAATACAAAAACGTATACATAAGTACACGAGTATCACATACAGTAAATACACACAGTAGTAAATGTTAAGCTTGTATGCAACAACTCTCAAACACCGTTTTAATACCTATATCATGTCATGTGTTATTTTTTTAGGTTAGATTCTGTCATACATGGCAAATAGAACAGCGCACGTCAGGGTGGCGAGACAGTTATTTGAGTTGAAATGAGTGCTGCCGAACAATACTGAATGAAAAGGTATGAAATAAACTATATGATAACGTTTGGTGCAACAATTGGCTAATTTGGGTACATTCATAGTTAGTCATAGTAGACCACTATGTGTTATATTCTGTGCTGTAAAGATTCTTAGCGGTTCCTGCTAATTTTCAAATAATGATCAAGTAAATACCTGCAAAATATTGGAATATGTAAGCCGTCAATTTTAATAAACAAATGCAATGCTGATTTTTTCAATATTTTATTATTTGTTATATAGAAAGGGCATGCGTTAGACATTATGACATGCCTCGCGTGCATGTCGAACGAAACGTTTCAAGTTTTCGACGAGGCCATGGAAATGTACGAAGAAGGGAAACTGAGCGGTCAGAAGGAGGTAACTGGTTTGGAGACCAAGAGCGGCATCACGCTCAGCACGTTTAGATTTGTTCTGGGATTGGATGAAGGTGCGATGAGAGACATCTGGGAAGAAGTAAAGAATGGCGAAATGACCATCAAGCAGATGACGAAAGAAACAGAAACAATAAAGAAGCAGCGGGTTGGTTGTTTAAATACTAGAAATTGACTGAAATTGAAGGCTGTTATTTGTAGATTTTGATTAGTCTGTTGATGTGTGTTTTTTAGTTTCCTCCATGTCTACCTTGTTTCAGTCTTTATATATCCTTTTTAAAACTCACATCACTTAAAATCATTTAGAACATACGTTTATACACGTATTGTGAAGAGTTGTTGTAATGTATTTTAACAGATAATTCAGGTGAAGTTGTTACAACTACTGAAGATACGAACGTGAGAGGAATCATGCAGAGAGCCCCTTACTTTCACCAGTAGAGACTCTCTGCTTGCTTTCCGGGACTGCTCATTCAGAAATAAAACCCCAGACGAGTTTTCCCGCTACGTGATGTCTGCAACGACAAACCAATGGGTTGGACCATCCTGCGGCGAGGATGTAATATCATTCAACAATGCTACGAGTGTCGTACTCGAAGGTGACGCAACTGAGGTTGGGACTGCCCAAATAGTTGCAATGTTCAGATTATTTGAAGGAGCAGCGCTTGTGATCATCGACCCGTCAGAGGTATCATATATGTGAAAATTACTATTTCACAGTGGAAAATGACAGTTGATGTACACAATTCATAGAGTTTTTCGTGTTTTTTTTAAATGTGAATAAAGCAGGGCACTGAGCTTTAATTATTAACTCCGTGTGACGTGGCACAAATTCTGTTCTCATATATTTTGATAGAAAGAAACCTGTGACTCTAGGAATCGTGCTATCGATCGTGTATTTTTGTTGTACTGGAATAGTACCAAGGATTGCTTTGTAGCGTGTTTATTTTGTGACAATCTCTAAGACGCGAGCACTGGGGGATCGCCCTCTTTTGTAAACCGCTTTGTTTTTGGTTTTTTTCAGAACTGGACTACTTTGGAATTGTCTCAATTCTGTCTCGCTGTGCGATCAATGAATTTGGACTCGAAAGTACGGGCGTTCACCTTAGTGGTCTTATGCCAATCGGCTCGTGAAGAGGTCATCAAAATGCTGGAGGAAGATGGATTTGCGACAGAGATCGCATACGCATATTACAGCAGACGGCCGGTAAAAGGTGAGATGTTCTGACAGCAAAACATGTTGCTAATATGACAGCTTAGCATTGGTATACGCGAGTACATGCGTGAGCATGCGCAGTAGGTTCTTTCTCTCTCTCAAGATTATGGGCTCTTGTGGAAGTTGTGCTGTAAACTCGTCCGTCAAATAAACATTGATTACATTGAATATATACTACTGTGTTCTGTGTCAAGAGTATATATTACATGGTGGCAGCGGTTACAAGTTAGCAGTCGCGCGCTGTTATCGAGGCTGCTATAATGCAGCCCTCATAAAAACCGGTTGGTAGTCTGCATACGCGGAGTTTTAGCAGGAAGTTAGCAGTCGCGGCTGTTTACGAGGCTGCTATAATGCAGCCCTCATAAAAACCAGTTGGTAGTCTGCATACGCGGAGTTTTTAGAGGAAGTTAGCAGTCGCGGGCTGTTATCGAGCTGGCTATAATGCAGCCCTCATAAAAACCGGTTGGTAGTCTGCATACGCGGAGTTTTAGCAGGAAGTTAGCAGTCGCGCGCTGTTATCGAGGCTGCTATAATGCAGCCCTCATAAAAACCGGTTGGTAGTTTGCATACGCGGAGTTTTAGCAGGAAGTTAGCAGTCGCGCGATGTTATCGAGGCTGCTATAATGCAGCCCTCATAAAAACTGGTTGGTAGTCTGCCTACGCGGAGTTTTAGCAGGAAGTTAGCAGTCGCGCGCTGTTAGCAGAAAGTGGATTCTAAATTCATGGTGTAAAGCAATGTCTTATAGCAGGTGTAAAGCACACCAGCTAAATTATAAGCAAAATAGTCAACGCATAACTTTTTGAAAAGTTCGAACTTCACTTCTACTAGATTTCATAAAATTTTTCTCACCTATAGCTTGTATATAAAATTACAGCAACGAAAAGTAGTGACGCCTGTTATCTGGCAGAAATTCCTATTCCAAAATTAAAAGTATTTCCAATGGTGTTAAACCCGTAAACTATATATATAGCTCATGGGCTGTTCATAATTCCGATCCTGTTATGACTACTGTACAACATTTTACTGACTATACTGTGATTATCGTTATGTTCATTACGCTTTTGCCAGGTGCTATCTTGGCACTGGGCGTACATGTTTTATATGACACACATATATATATACACTATATATTTATGTGTCAGTGTGCAGCAGCTAGCGTGCGGTGTACTTGTGTGTTGCAGATTAGCATTTGACCGGCATTTACAGGCGATTATAGGCGAAATAGAGTAGAGAAACATTAAGACTTTGATAGGCCTAGTAAATACATTTCGTGGTTATTTTTATTTTTTTTATTTATTGAGACGTTTCAATTACCTGTGGTTACAGGTGCCCGTGCGCGAGTTTTTCGCGCCTCACTCACACTGACACTGTGTGAAACCGCCGTAGAGCCTAGCCCTACGGTTCACTACTAGTGGTCTTGCCTAAAATACGCTTAATTATTAAACAAATAAAATCAAAATACACAATTAATTATAATTTATTCTTAATTATTCAATAAATCGATTTTGGCATGTAGCGTAGCCCAGTGTTTTTCTAACCGCATAATAATAAGTTTAGAAGATAAGTTCTTATGTCGCAGGGGTTATCGTGGGGAGTGAGGGCACTGCAGATTACAGCCCAGTTAATTACTGCAGTACAGAATGTTCAGAATCAACCGAGCTAAATTTCTCAAAAGTGTCTGCGATCCCAAATACATGTACATACAGATCTTCGCACAACTGAAATTTATAAATTTATATTAAATTAGATTCATTTTAATATATTACTGTATTATGAGTGTGTATACTACTGTGTGAACGACCCTACTACACAGTTCCGTAAAGTTGGACTCAGGTCGCCCTACGACCCGTCTAATTTATCGCCTATTGACATCGTAACAAAACTCATGTTGATTTGAGGTGATTTTGGGCTGTACATCGCCGATCAGTATTTATAGCACCGACCAGATCGTAGCGTTCTGCAGGAAACGTAGACTGGTTCACGGCCCCAGTGTTTGTACCAGCACAAACAGTTCTTTAGCACAAACAGAGCAAGCTTGACGCCGGGACCAGTCTACATAAACCAGTACTCTTTATATTTTTAAATCAAACCTTTTTGCAAATACTTTAAATAAAATTTAAAATTTACAAAGCCATTGAACAGACACTTACACATGTGGCTACACAACTGAGTTTGACATACAAGGAATATCGACTGGGAACACGAGCAGCTGCTCGTGTTGCTTAGCCATGTGCCATCTTTGAATGACATCACCTTTGTCACCACAGGCACTTGGGCCGTTTCAATAATAAAATGATGGTTAATAAATACAACTTGTCAGTACTAGACCTACCAGTACCAGTAATAGTCTTAATGTTTGATTTGCCCT
>NW_014577910.1:157872-162872 GCF_000485595.1 Priapulus caudatus
CGCTAAAGTCTACGAAGGTCCTAAGCACATTTAGCATTCTCTACACAGTTGCCTGCTTACTCCAAGAACTAGTACAGAGGCACTCACGGAGAGTTGCATACTTCTGCCAACATGCTCAAACACTCATTATGCTCTTATTATTGTCATTGTTGTGCTGTCGGCTTCGCTCGTAGCAGGCACGCGTCGTTGCTGCTCATCGCCTCACAGTGACACGCTTGACTGGACGCACTAATATGCGACTCGCCCGCCAACACACTACCACACTAACACTGGACTGCCTGTGCTGGCCACACGAACACACTAACAGAGACGAATGCACGAGACCGATCACATAACCACCGCCCTCCAACTTCGTTGGGCGGAGGTAATAATGGCAAGTATAGTAAAAGTGGGGGAAACACGAGACTGGTTGGAAAATACTTTCGAAATCCTGGCTTTAATCGCAGTACTAGACCTTTAATATATCCTAGCAAACAAACACCTTTGTGTGTCTCAGTGTATCAAAACTGCTGATACAATGTGTACGGTTAATTTTTTTAAAGTGATGCTGCGTGAATGGATAAATTCACATGGGTACTACCCAGGGGTAGAAATTAACTTTTGAACAAGGGAGTCCAACGGACTCCCTGCCCTCAAAAAGAGGGAGTCCGCAGTCTGAAGTTCAAAATTAAAGATATTAACAACGCATGTGCTTATTTTGAAGATTCATGTGGTTGCACGTCTGCCAAATTTTCTTTGGACATTTGCTGAAAAAATACGGTCATTCCATGAGGCTGTGCTCTGGACTGAACTAGTTAGTATGGCAGAATTTTCAGGGAGTCACACGGACTCCTGCATATGCCAAATCAGGGAGTCTGGCAGTAAATCAGGGAGTATTTGACTCCGGATTCGACCCGTTAATTTTGCACCCTTGCATACCTGTATGTTGTGATCATGGCCGCATAGGTAGGCATTCACTTTGTATTTATACAGCATCGGTTGAAGGCGCTTCACCAGACAGTCAGTGGGCCCGTGTTTGGCAATACTGTAGACTGGATAGTGACCAGCAACAAGCAAATACTCCGCTCTGCAACACAGACATAACACACCGCAATTAACGCGGAGCAACAACTGCGTATTTCACCGACAGTCAGTTTATTCTGCACTCCTAATCAACACACACATCATATATATAAACATATGTCTGCAACACAGACATGAAACACCGCAATGAACGCGGAGCAACAGCTGCAAATTTCATCGACAATTTATTCTCTAATCATAAAATTCTATACATTACTCATATTATTCTGCAATCTAATACCTCATAAATATAAGCATTCGACCAGCCAGGTGACGTAGCAAACTTGCATAGAATCCCAAAAACGTTTTCGCACAGAGAAAACATGATCGTTACGTAGGGTACTAGCGCAACACGCATAGAGTAAAAAAAAAACGTTTTTCGCACGGGGAAAACGCGATCGTCACGCAGTTCTTCGTACGTACGACGTAGCTACGACCTGCGTTCGTACCTGCTGCTTGCTAGCTGTTTCTCTAGCCACGCCCACTGCTTCTCGGCGCTGCCAACGTGCGGCGGCCCCGCAGGCTGGCGCACGTCAACAAAGTCGTCAACGTTGCCGCAGAGTTGCACCGTGTCCAACATGACGACATCGACTCTCGCATCGCTTCCCGGGATAGCGAACGTAAGGTTGTAGTAAAAGTCGGGAAAGTTCCTGTAAATGAGAAACCGTTACCGGGATCGAGAACGACAGGGTTGGAGTAAAAATCTGAAAAGTTTCTGGAAATGAGAAATGGTTAACGGGATTGCGAACGACAAGGTTGAAGTAAAAGTCGGGAAAGTTCCTGTTAATGAGAAACGGTTACCGGGATCGCGAACGACGCGTTGTAGTAAAAGTCGGGAGAGTTCCTAGAAATTACAAAATGGTACCTGCGAAACGCATGCTATATCACACCAGGTTATTATTATATTATGAGTCATTTAAGTTATTTATTTGTCATTATAAGTTCTGCAGTATAGACTTCCAATAAATGAACTCTAATTGTGCACCTGATCGGACACAAGCTAGACCTTCTACAGTTCATAGATAGCTCATAAAGAAAGCTCTGATGTGAAGTAAACGGGTGAGGGCGATTGTTACACTGTTCGATGTGTGAGTAATCAAAGAGAGAAACTGGTTTAATAGATGAGACTTGTTTATTACATATTCTCCTTAAGATCAGCCATGCTGCAGACGGTGGCTCCATCTGTGGTGGGTATTACCAGTATTAAACATATTACTATATAACAGCAATTGTGGTATTTACCATCGTTTAACCTTGTCGGTGTAGGCTATCTGTGCAGAAACGTTGCCATTGTGATCATGATTTCCGGCGATCAGGTACCACGGCAGGTTTAGGCCTGGATCCGTGAACACATCCTCGTAAGTTTCCTGCACGAAGAACGTATCCATCATGAACGAGATACATCACGAATCTAAACAACTTTGCAAACTGCGAGAGAGAGAGAGAGAGAGAGAGAGAGAGAGAGAGAGAGAGAGAGAGAGAAGAGAGAGAGAGAGAGAGAGAGAGAGAGAGAGAGAGAGAGAGAGAGAGAGAGACGCCACACGAACACATAACTAGACGAATGCAGTGCGGTCCGGCATATTAGATAGTACCAGGGTACGTTCCGGCAGTACCCTGGGGGACATAGACCCTCTCAGCGTTAGTTTTAGTTAGGTGGCATGTACTGATCACTTTGCTCATGCTGGAAAATATCATGTAGATGCATAGAGAGCAGCCAGCTGGCATAAAATGAAGTGCTTCAATATATGTACACCGATTGTGATATTGAAATAACATTTTTATAGTCAGAAATTTTACACAGATCACAGATAAGCCTTCTCTACCTCAACGTTTTCCCACTCATTTGCTACAGCAATCGAGACTCACAGTTATCTATAAATTACAGGTCAAAAGATCACCGTTCACCTACTGTGAGTAGAAAGTTCATAAATAATTCAGTAAAGTCATGACACTAAAAGGGTCTCTCCTCAGATCACTGAACCATTCTAAATTGCTTTTACATACAAAAATTTAAAAATCTGTCACATGACATGCTTCCCTTCAAGATGATCTCTATGAAATATGAATATACATGAGTTTGTACAATATGAGTCTGACCCTACATTGGTAATACACAAACAATGGGTCCTATCTTTCTTTGATATAGCCCCAAACAAAGAAAGAAAGTTTGGCTCTTCAATCACACTGACAAAATCTTTCTCACAAATCCCTACTCAAACAGAAGCCTCAGGTATGATGTTCAATGTCTAGTCCACCTAAGATTTATGTATTTCTGCCAAGTACATCTATTTGTATTTGAATTACATGCAATAAAGATTTAATAATAATAATAATAAGATTTCTAAGTGAAGCCACTTTGATTTCTCCTATCATAACAAGAATGCATGACCCTGCATCGAATCACACGCGATCAATTAAAATGTGTGTCAAACAAATACGATCTAAACGAGTAAAAACAAATAAGATCAAATACTCTATTTGAAGCAGCCGATCACAGAGAGCGAGGCTTAAGGCTCTTCTGGTAGAGCACGTGGCCACTCGATCGCACAAATGTCAGCGCAAGGTTCTGTGGCGTGACCTCGGCATATCCGAATCCACCGAGACTCAGCTGGTCGGCCCAGTAGAACTTTGACGAACCCGGAGGCACGCTGTCCCTGTGCGTTGTGTTGTCTTCCACGAAGTTTGCCGATCCACTGATGAAGTAGTTTACGGTCCAGTTTCGTTGCGAATACTCCAAGTGCTGAAAGACGAAATCGGTCAGCGTCGTTTAATCCGCATTTATATTTTTCACGTTTATTCTAGTTTCAACTACGACAGAGCCGTGTTATTAAAGGATTTATTTCGAAAGCATTGCTCAAATACGCATGTTTTGGTGAATATAGCTAAGTACGAAGGTCCTAAGACATGTTAGCATTACTCTACACAGTTGCTGTTACTCAAGCAACTAGACAGAGGGCACTCACGGAGAGTGCATACCTCTGCCAACATGTAACATGTATGTCTTATTATTGTATTGGCTTGCTGTTCGCTCGCTCGTAGCAGCCGCTCGTTGCTGCTGCTCGCTCACATGTACACGCTCGCTGTCTTGCTGCCACTCGCTCGTAGCAGCCGCTCGTTGCTGCTGCTCGCTCACATGTACACGCTTGACTGGACGCACTAATATCGATCGCGCCAACACACTAACACACTAACACTGACTGGCCTGCTGCTGCTAGCACATCGAACCCACTAACAGCACAGAAACGCAGCGACGACCAGGACACATAAACCACCGCCCTCCAACTCCGTGGGCGGAGGTAATAATTGCAAGTATAGTAAAAAGTGGGGGAAACATGAGACTGGTTGCGAAAAATACTTTCGAAAATCCTGGCTTAATCGCAGTACTAGACCTTTAATATATCTAGCAAACAAACACCTTTTGTGTGTCTCAAGTGTATCAAAAAGTGATGCTGCAGAATATGGATAAAATTCACATGGCCATACCCAGGGGTAGAAATTAACTTTGAACAAGGGAGTCCACAGACCTCCCTGCCCTCAAAAAGAGGGAGTCCGCCAGAGGGAGTCCGCAGTCTGAAGTTCAAAATAAAGATATTAACAACATGAATGTGCTTATTTTGAAGATTCATGGTTGCACGTCTGCCAAATTTTCTTTGGACATTTGCTGAAAAATACGGTAATCCATGAGGCCGTGCTCTGGACTGAACTAGTTTAGTATGGCAGAATTTTCAGGGAGTCACACGGACCGCCTCATATGTCAAATCAGGGAGTCTGGCAGTAAATCCAGGAGTATTTGACTCCGACCTCCCGTTAATTTTTGCACCCTGCATACCTGTATGTTGTGATCGTGGCCGCTAGGTAGGCATTCACTTTGTATTTATACAGCATCGGTTGAAGGCGCTTCACCAGACAGTCAGTGGCCCGTGTTTGGCATACTGTAG
>NW_014577910.1:167872-171294 GCF_000485595.1 Priapulus caudatus
TTACTCGTTTTTTATTATCTCTTCTGTTGATGGTTTCAGAGGCTATAGTCGTCGTTCTACAGTCGGCGAAAAAAGATGTCTACCTGGCTCTCTCACAATGTGATCTCAAGATCAAGCTGGACTTTGTTTCGATCAACGACGACCAGGACTTGGGAACTGCTGACTCTCTGCGTCTCATCGCTGACAAGATTGAGGTGACTGCATATCTTGATGTTTTGCTCAGTAAACTCGTTTGGTAGGTGCACATCACTCTATGATGCCCTTCACCATGAGCTTGGCATCCTTGTGGCAAGATATTACTAAAAAACGTAGATGTACAATCTACAGTTCAATGTTTAGTTAATATTTGTTGATAATAACGGTTGATTTTGTCTCAGAAAATTATGGTACGGTTGTTAGTTGTATTGCCGGTGCTTAAATGTGGGCTTGTGCGTAAGTGAGCATGTTGCTGTGTCTGCATGTTTTATCTTTTGGGTTTTTTTTCCTGGTAATTGCGCTAATTCGCCGTTGCCGCGAACGTTTCAGCGTGATGTCATCGTCATCAGCTGTGATCTCATCTGCGACGTACAGCTCCACCTGTTGGCAGACGTTCATCGGTCCCACGATGCCACCATCACGGCATTGCTCGCTCCGCTTCCCAAGGGTTTTGCCGAGGCAGTGGGACCTGGTCCGAAGTCTAAGCGGCGATCAGGTCTGGTAGTTACCTCGCAACCTTCACATGTACGTGGGCATTTAGCATTAGAATGCGACGAGGCCGAATTTTGGTTATCGCAACGCGTCAGACTCGTGCAATCTTAAAATATCCTCACGTCATATCTGATGACTGCAGTTTTTTGTCTGGGCTGCAAATTTTAATACCCTTTATAATAACTTATAAAAGTAATATTTATCAGTCATGTCAGTGGGCTCTATATATCAGTAGTTAGTGATGGAATGAAAACAATCTAGATTCCCAAATAACACTCTCGAGTATCGTCATGGGTTTCATTGTGCATCTGCAGAGAAAGATCTGATAGGTTTGCATGGTGAGGACAGTAGGATCGTAATGATGGGGTCAGAGGCCGACTTTGAAGAAAATATTTCACTACGGCGATCAATATTAAAGAGGTAAGTGGATCTATGGAAGATAATGACTATGGAGGAAGAGCAGTTTCAAGTGCAGAGACTCCCCGACTTACGAACTGGTTCGGTTCCGAGCGGTCGTTCGTAAGTCGATTGGTTTGTAAGTCGAACATATGTACGTACGTATACAGTATTGTACAGTAGTGTAGTATATGTACGTGTGAACATCGAGTAACCTAGATTTGTACATAGTGTAAACATACGTGAACACAGGAGTTGGCGAAAGTTAAAATCAGGGGTGGGGGGCGATTGTGTCTTTTTATTCACCAATATTGACATTATACACTAATGGAGGCAGGGCAAATTGTTCGTATCATCGAAAGTTCGTAACTTGAATGTTCGTAAGTCGGGGAGTCTATATGTAGCTTATTGTAGTAAGAAACCATTTCGTGCTGAAGCTATCAAAAAAATCTCAGTGCCAAATAAAACGTGATCACGGGTTTTTCCGTGTGTGCTGTGGTAAAATTTGAGCCCTGGTTAAGGCATGAGTGAAGAGAGACTGTCTAGTTTAAGGCAATCTGGAATAATTACTAAACGTGCATTTTGATTGTGTATTGCAGGTTTCCAAATATCACGATATATTCAAGTTTAACAGATGGTCACCTTTATATCATGAAAAAGTCAGTTGTGGAATTTCTAGCATCTAAACCGTAAGTTTGGCTGAACAGCTGTACTAAAACTTTGCCATCCTACACTAATGGAGAATTCTGATTGTACTTATAATTGTGATTCTCTATAAAACATGTTTTAATTCTACTATATATGAAGATAGCTATATGAAGCTATAAGAATTAAGCTTTCAACTATTACTAGTACCTAACTAATATTGTATGCTTGAACGTGAGATTTTACATTTCAACTGTTCTGAGAACTTTATAGCATTTTTATCTTCCTTACGCAGAAAAATTGGTACATTAAAAGGAGAGCTGCTGCCATACTTTGTAAAGAAACAGTTTTCCACAAAGAAGACTACTGATGTTTCACCAACAGATGGCTCTGTTGTAGAAGTTCCTATTCCTGGTACGATGCATAGTATTTTATTACTGGCAATTTGCTGTGCACTCTTCCTATGACATAATAATTACACCACAATTAAACGTACAGGCATGTTAAAACTGCAAGAATATATGCAATTACCTGATATGTGTTAAAATAAATAATTATGTGATGCAATTCATCATGTTAATGATATCGGCGGAGAGTGGACCGAAGGAAATCTTTCGAAAAAAAGATGGCCGCGCTAACGAACAATTTCTCCATGCTCAGATATATTCAGCCACCAGGAGGAGAATAAATTGGAACGATTGGGCAAAGAGATGTCGTCCTCGTCCCGCGTCGGTGATATCGTGGCAACGGGCAGCGGCATCCGTTGCTATGCCTACATCACACAGGATGCTTTCTGCGTGAGAACAAACACAATGGCTGCCTACTGTGAGATGAACAGACAGGTACACTAGCTCCCTCTGGTGGATGGATTAATCAATTAATCAGGAAGCGCATTCCATTTACTTTTATCTCGTACACCTTCCAGTTCGTTCTCATTCTCTCTATAACATTGCTGTGGACAACTTAGATTCTATGCTCTTCAGTCCTTCTATACGGGGAACATTTGACAGCAGAGTGTATGGAAAAGTAACGAGAGACTGGGTGTGTATATATTTCAGGTGACGAAGTTCCTCAAATCGGTTGTTTCTGAGAAGCAGTTTGTTAGTTCGTCTGCTAACGTCAATTCGAAGGCGCAGGTAAACGACCCTATCAAAATTTTGCCATGTTGACCGTGTGTGTGGTGGGGGCGTCCTCTGGTGGTGCATTCCTTGCTGTGTCTCCCTCCCTTGCTATCACATTGTCATTCACTTTTCCATTGTCCCACACCCATATTAGCTCCTTGTTATCTTCCCGCTATTGTTACTCGTTGCCAAACTGATAGATTCCCTCAATGGATTTAGTGATATACTAAGCAGACACCATGTTATTGTGAAAGTCGGGTGTCAATATAATTTAACCTGTCACTGTATGTATGTATGTGTGTCAGGGGTTAATAATGTGAATAATTTGTCATGTGTATCCATATATTCAGGTTGGTCATGACAGCATGGTGGGAGAGGGAGCCACTGTGGGCGAAAGGGCATCAGTGAAGCGGTCCATTGTGGGCCACCACTGCGACATTGGAGAAAAGGTCAAGATTGCTAATTCACTCATCATGAATCATGCAACAGTAAAAGAAGGGTGAGCATTATTTCTTTGTATCGCTTTCTCTCTCTCTCTCTCTCTCTCTCTCTCTCTCTCTCTCTCTCTCTCTC
>NW_014577910.1:171817-173369 GCF_000485595.1 Priapulus caudatus
TCTCTCTCGCTCTCTCTCTCTCTCTTTTTTTCTCCTACTCTCTCTCCCTATCTCTGTCTCTCTCCCTATCTCTGTCTCTCTCTCTCTCCCTATCTCTGTCTTTCTCTCTCTCTCTGTCTCTTTCTCTCTCCTCTCTCTTTATCTCTCGTTTATGCATCGCTATATATATGAAACATGTTAGCGATTCTTTGTTGTGACTTTTGCACATCCGATAATTTTAGGTGTAATCTTCATAACTGTATCATCGGACCCAGCGCCCACATAGCTGAGAGAGCAGAACTGAAGGATTGCCTAGTCGGTGCATCGCAAAACGTCAGTGCCATGGGTAAGTGACGTGGGGAATGCTAATACAGTACACAATCTACTATCTACCGAAACTCTGAAAACCGAAAAGCTCCGAAAACCTTTTCGTGGAGGTCGTCTGCACACCAAAGCTCGCGTTTGGCTGCACAAGGTTCACTGCAGAAATATTAATGTGTTTGGCATTACTCATACATATTGTACTGTACCGGTACAACACTTGACCTCTTGAAAACTTGAGTTTTAGTACTGGCTAGTTGCAGGATATACGATATGTATATCTGTACTGTACTACCATTCCGAAATCAAAAAAATTCCGAATTCCGAAACGTCTGGTCCCAAGGGTTTCGGATAATAGATTGTGGACTGTTGTTTTATAATCACAAATAGACTACAAAAACTGTCGCCCAACTTCGCCGTTTTTTAGACGCTATTCGAATGGAAGGTTATCTATTTATATTTTACTCAGTTAGTACTCTTTCTGTTTCTCTCTTTTTTTAGCAAAACTCGCCTATGAGGTAGTTGTTGATGCAGACAAACTGATGGAGATCTGAAATGTACCGGTGGACACGTATGGACTGTTGCAGCTCAGGCCGCATCACACGGACGCAGCATTTATGTAGATTACTATTAAATAAATCAGGTGTTTTTTTACGTTCGTGTGTTTAGTCCTATATTTTCTACCTATTCTCTGAAACATACCGTTGTGAAGTATATGTATGTCAGGCGGTATAACATTAAAGCCTCACAATGCGCATCCAAACGCTAATTTCTCCAGTACTAGACTAGCAAATACTTCGTGGCATGCATAATCACACTATACCTTATGAAAAAATAAACTCTAGTTCCTCCCATTTCACTGCGCGTTGTCTTATAAAAGGTATTTGAAAATACCTCCACTGTTGTTCAAATTCTCCGATGTTGTTGACACGTTTGCGTTGCTCTGCCAGGCAACCGTCCAGCGGGTGTAGCAAAGATTTCTACGGCCCGTGTGCGTTTTTCGCTTGCTCTTACTCTTGAATATTTACTCTTGATACCTGATACAACCTTTGGAAACGTTGCCGTTTTCTTTTCTTTTCCGAATCAGTGAATGCACTTCTGCGTTTGGATCGTTTCGATTGCACGTCCATACTTCCAGCATCTTCCATTACGACTGCCGCCACTATGCAAACAGTTTACCCGGGACAAACAATTCCTTGCTCAACACCCTGTAGCAACATGTGACGTCACCATTGAACCAAGTCGAGGCTAT
>NW_014577910.1:173387-174925 GCF_000485595.1 Priapulus caudatus
CATTAAAGCAACTCGCATAATTATACTCATCAAAAACGCGGCACTGTATGGTGGCGCCGTCTTTTGGGCATAAATGATTCGTTATATTATGACTTTTCCATCTACTGTGAAAGGCATGTGCAATCTTTGCTAAGTTATTACTGACGCACTTGCTATTTCCATATACAAGCGATCGATGGAATCGAATGCAAAATATAAGAGACACTTAAACGTCTAACCGAAAATAACGTTTTTACAGTTCACTTTAGCTCATTGATTTATTAATACGTATATGGAATAATGTTATTTTAACATTTCAGCGACCTCTGCTACTGCTTTTCATTCGTGATTTAAATCTAATGCATGTGATATAGATAATTAATTCACCCGTGAAAAAGGGTTCATAACTTCCCGCATGTATAAACAAACACTAAGATTACTGTCAAATGCAGCGCTAGCATTTCCAAACGATGAAATCACTTTCAGACCCGGAGGCTAAAATGTTCACTGACATTATAGTAGTAGCATCGTGAAATATATAAGGCACGTAGGCGTACCATATAAAATTTAATGACTGATGGATAATTCGTGATATTTATGGTCGTACATTATGAAATACGGATAGCTAATCGATGCAGGACATTATTGGGATTGCGCGGCATATGTTCAGGGATGTAATTTACCTTATTTTGGTGGGCCGGGGTGAATATATGAGCGCGCCGCCGTATGTGGGTGTATTAATTATGACGCGGATGTTTCTAACATATTAGCCAGATGTCGGTATATTAGGCGAAATTGCGCGGCACCCAAAAGTGTGATTAATTCGATGTCTCGTGGGAAATTAGATTACATGTAGCTTGAGTTTTTTAGGGACTATAGATAGTATCAGGAGTAGATAATAGGGAATTATCTATTTCCCTATTAAAATCTAATTTCCTTAATCTATTAAATTCTAATTTCCCTATTATCTACTCCTGATAGTATATAATACATGGGCACACATGTAATATATATAATACATAATATAGATCTATATTATGACACTTCTAATATTAGATGTAGATTAGATTTTGATAGGGGTTGTAGATGGGATATTGTTGCTATAGGCACTGTAACTGCATAGCGTGCATTGTGCGGGCGACTGCGTAAGTAGAATCGTGTTGATGCATCTGGGTTCGTTGTTTTCACAAGATGCAGTGTCTGTCGCCGGAATTCACAGGAAAGGGGGCGAATTAATTCTATGTGAAGGTCATATCTTTCAGCTGCCTCATGTGTTTCGACTTTAGATGACCCCCCGTTGTCTGTTATCTGAGAAACCTTCCGTGTAAACTGTAAACATATTGAATGTGTATAATATATATCTTTGACGTTAGGCGCTGACGTGCCCTGCCCACACATCGTTCATCTTTGTCTATGTATAGGTTATACTGGAATTAACTGACCTTGGCAAATCTGTACGCGTCATCAATTATTTTGTCATGTCCATGCTCGGAGTTGAGGAAAAGAGAGGGAGACAGAGAGAGAGAGAGAGAGAGAGAGAGAGAGAGAGAGAGAGAGAG
>NW_014577910.1:176749-178544 GCF_000485595.1 Priapulus caudatus
CTCACGCTCTCTCTCTCTCTCTCTCTCTCTATCTCTCTCAGCCGTAAGTGCAAGCGACCCAGTTCCATGTCTAGCGGACGTCGTTGACAAGTCACTGCATGACAGTTAATAAATTCTACCTGCCATCCGTCCGTGCTCAGACAGACAAACGATGTACGCACCATCTGCCTACGTCATCGCCTGTCGATCCACACCAGCTGTGTATCGATGTGTACCGATGTGTACCGATGTGTATCGATCGATATGTGCGAGAATTTTAGAATGAGCTCTGGAAGCTGATTATGAGCAACATGCTTGCATATCAATATTTCAGTCGGATGAAGAGTGAGAGAGAGAGAGAAGGATATTTTCAGCGTTGATATAATAGTTAAAGTCCGTAATTATTATAATCGCAGTAATGCGTGCGAAAATAATATAGAGGGCTTTTTTGTTCCGAGCAGACTAGAGCAGACGAGACAATATCGTTGGCGCGCCGATGAAAAAAAACAAGTGCATTTTTTACACGAACTAACGATCACACGTCGTAATTAGGATGAGACAAAGTGGGCCGTTGAGTAAACATGTATCGGGATAGTGTACTGTATGTATTGTGTAATGATGCAGGCAATTTTAGAAGGCAGCCATTTCCAGGCATACAGGGAGGTACGCATTGTTAATTCGTGCCAGCTGGTAATTACTTAGCCGGGTCTGGGATTAAACACCCGGTATATAAATTCTTCTTTAATCTTCCTCTTATTATTATTATCAAGAGTTAATAATATATTAATTATTACATGTATTTTAAGCTCCTGTTGTTATTATTATCATTAATTATTGATAATTAATTAATTAATAATTAATTGTTGTTATTATTATCATTATCGCTACATAATTTATCGCAGGCATGTAACGCCGGTTAAATGTGGTTAAATGTGTTTTCTTCTCAGTAGAGCGCATAGATCTTTGTAGCAGTAGTTAGTGAAGGAAGGATAAGAAAGCTGTCACTTATATGCAGGACAGATGCACTGCGGCATTACATCAAATTAGTCGTTAATGAAACCTGATTAATTATGCACGCCGCACGAGTTCTGCATCGATGATAACATTATGTCAACGAAATGAACGTGTGTTTTTGAACATCGTGGTCCCGCATGAATCATGTGTCAAGCCTAGTTGTTTAGGACGTGCGCGCAGTAAGAATGAATTGTAGCTGGGTCAGCCCCCTGAAGCGGTGACCCATTTCTAATGCTCGTTTCACATTCACCATCTCCCTCTATCTTTCTAGCTCTAGTGCGCGCGCTCTCTCTCTTTCTTTCTTTGTTTCTCTTTTTCTCTCTCTCTCGCTTTCTTTGTCATGCTCGCTCGGTCACTTACTCACTCAATCACTCACTCACTCACTTGTTCATGTTCACTTATTTACTCTCGCTTTTCCCTCTCACACATACACCCACACACGCAGGCACGCACGCACTCACACAGACGAGCACGCACGTATACGCAGGCACGCACGCACGTACGTACGTGCGCATGTATACATGTACGCGTGGCACCCGCATCAATGCACAGCCACTGTCGGTCGGAACCCGTATGTCGTCGCCGAGCGCAGCCGACAAAAATGCGTCGGCTATGAATTATGCAGCTGGAAGTTTTACGACCCGGGGCGGTACGAGCGGTTGTAGAAGTTACATTATCATAGGGAGGCGCTCGATATATGGTGTGTGTGTATGTGTGTGTGTGTGTGTGTGTGTGTGTGTGTGTGTGTGTGTGTGTGTGTGTGTGTGTGTGTGTGTGTGTGTGTGTGTGTGTGTGTGTGTGT
>NW_014577910.1:181546-185907 GCF_000485595.1 Priapulus caudatus
CACCACACAACACACCACACCGCACACGCACACACACACCACACGCACACACACACACACACGCGCGCGAGCTGCACTTAATCGTAATCCTCACAGCACCAGCTTCAGCTTAAATAAATAAATATATTAGTAAACAGTTGAGCCCCCATTCCTAGACCGAGCATGCAGTGAGTGAGTGAGGGAGGCGTAACAAACGCCACATCGGACGCACCCACCCATCCATCTCCGTGCCAGATTCCCCCAACCGATAGCCGAGAGGAAATTATCATTCAAGTTCACAGCATTGTCCCCCTTGCCGCAGTTAGAGTTGCCACTCGTTACAGAGCGGGTTGCTGAATATATTTAGATGTATATAACAACGCGATAAACATTCGGTATCGTCGAACCGCAACCACCCAGACGAAACGAGGTAAACGACCTGCATGCTATTACCCAAACCCTCTTGTTGTTGCAACTTTATCGCGCTCGTGCTCCAGCGACGGATTTTTGAATAATACCACTTATCAGAAGTAGATAATAAGAAACTAATAATTCCCTATTGTCTACTTCAGCCACTATGTAACTGCAACCGGCGCGCACACACACGGCCCAATGCTAGTTTAGCACCCCGGATTAGTTTAGCATATATGCGCAACTAATATATACAGGGGGTCCTAAAACCTACGATTGAGAGCATACACACGGCATGTGCAAGCCGTGGAATTGTCGATGTTTGAAACGCTGACTTTAAAGCACTGACAGTTTCACAGCAACAACGAAAAAACTGCACCAGCCTGCGAGTGTCATCGCGAATATTACCTACATCGAGAATTGATGCTATAAAATCAAGGAGTGAATACTAATAGCTCCATTATTATTCACTCCTGATACAATGTGCATGCTATAACGCGGAAACGGTAAAACCTTCAGCTAAATAACAAAGGAAGACGACCAGGAAACGTTCCACGAACTATGCGCATGCGCAAGGGTCGATCATTATGCAGAAGAATAGTAGTTTATATTAGTATAAAATCGCGAGGTCTCGCGGCATCACGCCGCCACCGGACCCCAGCTTAGCACAACCACTGCACATAAACAGTAACATCACGGGAACTATCAGCTGTAGCTCGCAATGACGTCATCAGCAAATTCTATATGTACAAATACGCGTTAAGTAATAATTATGCGTGATGGGGAGTACATTGACACGGACGATCGTAACATTCATTAATTAACATGTTATTCATAATAACATTACGTTTGATCTATGTTAACGTTCTCCTCAAGTAATTATGCTCAACTTGCGATTTACGCCATCCCCAAACACGAGTAAGATACAACCACCTGATGATATTTTCACCACGGCATTCTGCGATGGGGGCCGACGTCATCAATCGTCATCACCATCGTCGTCATCATCGTCGTCGTCATCATCGTCATCATCATCATCATCATCATCATCATCCACATCATCATCATCATCATCATCATTATCATCATCATCGTCATCATCATCATCATCATCATCCACATTATCATCATCATCATCATCATCATCATCATCTACATTATCGTCATCATCGTCATCACCATCATCATCATCAGACGCACAAATTCGCTTCAATGAGTGCATACTGACATTGCATGCGCTCGCGTCTGCACTAACAGCAACACTGTAGCACAAGCGCAGCATCACGCCACGCCGTGAAAACAATAGTCCTCCGGTGAAACAACAGTCGATGTATCGACTCGCAGTAGCTGCCAAAACGCAGGGTAATACAGGAGATTCCGTCGGAAGATCGAGATTTTTCCCCCCAAGAAATTTTTCCCCCCCCCGCTCTCTGTCGCAGATGAGAGAGAAACGATCGCAGACGACGGAGGGAAGAGAATAGGCGAGCGACGGCTAACGAGCGATCGTTAACGCGAGGGACGTCGTCATGGCGACGAGGGCAGCTTCATGCCGGAATCTGTCGCTTGCATAGCATCGCAGACGAGCGATGTGGCCGCCAGGGGTCACCGCATGCGGGACTGGCCGTCCGAGGTCCTGACACATCTAGTCGATCTCACCGTCGCGCTCTCAACTCACGGTGTGCGACGCTGCCTTTCTGGATCACGATTTTCCTCGTTGACCTTGACGGAGCGTGAAGGTCGCGGCGCGGCGGACGTACGTCTCGTCGGAACGGACGCGCAGCGTGACGCCGGACATCAACGTCCGCGAGATTCGATCGAGACTCTGCGATAACGATCTGCGAAGCCGGCATTCCAGCACATCAGTGACAGTTGATGCGGCGTTACCGCGACAACCGCGAGAGGTCCGACGACAGCGATCGTATCCTCGCCTCCGCCGCCTGCCGCTCGGCGGCGCCACCGTCCTCGGCGGCGACGCGGTACAGCGGCGCCGCCTCGAGGACCGCCTCCGCCGCGTCCGCCCGCCCCAGCTCCTGCAGCTTCTCGACGAGCGCGCCGACGGTGGCGCCCTCTCTCCTCGCCCACTCGGTGATCGCCGCCGCCGTCCGCGACTCGCCCTCGCCGACCCCGGCGTCGATCGACGGCAGAAGATCGTTCAGCCCGAGCGCGACCGCGAGCAAACACCAGTCCTTGCCCCAGGGATCGGCCGGGTCGAGGACGGAGGCGAGGCGGCGGCGGGTCGCGGGGTCGAGGCACGCCGCGGGGAGGTCGACGCCGAGCGTGAGCGCGTGGAGGGCGTCCGCCGCGCCGAAGCAGAGGAGGTCGACGAGATGCTCCTCGCTGCCGGCGGCGTTCGCGACGACGAACCCGCGGCGGAGCTGGCTGCGCAGCACGTCTGCCGCCGTGTACGTCTCCACGTCCGCGCCGGTGTCGCCATCGTCGCAATCCTGGTCCTCGTTCGATTCTCGGTCTCCCAAATCGACCGATTCCAGACACGGGTCGTCGGATTCTTGGCACCGCGCCAGCTCGCCCGAATCTTGGCTCTCTGGCAAATCGACCGACCTCTGGCACTCTGCCAGGTCTCTCGAATCTTGGCACTCCGCCAGATCGACCGAGCCGTGGCAATCGGCCAGGTCGACGAACGCGCCCTGGCACTCTGCCAGGTCGACGGACGCGCCCTGGCACTCTGCCAGGTCGACGGACGCGCCCTGGCACTCTGCCAGGTCGGCTGCGCTCAGCACGAGTCGCTGCAGCGCGAGGCCCGGACACACCTCGACGATGGCCGCCTCGACGACGCTCACGACGTCGTCGAGAAAGTAGAAACAAGAGAGCTGCGCGTCGACAGGCCCGCGCGCCTTCACCTCGACCTCGCCGGCGCCCTCTAGGGTGATGAGCGACTCGAGTACGCCGCTGCACAGCTTCGAGCCGCCGTGCCACTGGTAGAGGTCGTTGTCAGGGTCATGGTTCTCCAGCAGAGAGCGCCTCAGCTGAACCTGTGAACGGACGAAGAAAGAAAGACGGATTAACGACGATAGATTTCTAAATTTCTAGAATCCTGAATTTTTTTATTCCAATATCCTTATCCTAGCTTTCTATATTCCGAGAGCCTGACCTTATAAACCACACCAGAAACATACCAGAAGCCGATTACTCTCACCCTCACACCAGACCAAGGAGCTAAATATAACAAGGAGAGGAAGCGCCGCCATATCTGGCCCAAATTTGGGTTCGGCAGAGACCCTAGAATAGATTAGTGTTCTATTGTCTCTGGGTTCGGTCTGCACAGGCGTTTCACCTGATTATGGTCCATAAATGGCACCCTTGAGGCGAACAGCACACAGCCAATCCGCTTCCTCTCCTTGTTATATTTGGCTCCTTGTAACAGACAACAGCCACACACGCGCACGCTTACACATCACCACACATCTTAACTTGTTATATTCTGAGACCTATATTATTCCAATAAGAGAGGCGTACCTACAAGAGAAGCCTGTTACGTGCACACGCACGCACGCACGCATACGCACGAACACACGCACGCACACACACGTGCACACACACGTGTAGCGATGCTGGCGTGCAAGCTAGCATCGCGCGCGCTCATTAATTATTCAGGACGTCTAGCAAGCAGAGGTGTTTATAATAATATATTAATAAACTGACCAGATAGCGTGGTACGACAGAGGGAGTGCGGAGAGGGGGGCACGCGGTGCTCGCGAAGCAACGATCGCAGGTCGCATAAGAATGCGATCTGGCGAAGCTCAGGAGGTGAGAAGATAATGCCCGGATGTCGGTCGCGAAGGCCGGGCTCATATAAAAGGCTCGCCGCGCTCGGCGCGGGAGAACTCTTCTCCCCATTGTTTCATCCAACTGTCCGTGTTGCACGTATATCCCTGTTACTTGTTGATTTACCGTTACTTTGCCGTTGTGTTCATAATGGCTTATAATAATATATGTGATTGTGGTACGTTACA
>NW_014577910.1:185917-187590 GCF_000485595.1 Priapulus caudatus
AGAGGCGTACCTACAAGAGAAGCCTGTTACGTGCACACGCACGCACGCACGCATACGCACGAACACACGCACGCACACACACGTGCACACACACATGTACTGATGTACCGTTTGATTTACCGCTGCTTTGCCGTTGTGTTCATAATCGCTTATAATTTATGTGATTGTGGGTACGTTACGCCTCTAGTTGGTCTTTGCTTTGCGCCTCGCGCTACCTTTATCATTACCCGGTACACACTATACGATCACGCCACGTACAACCTTACACACACACACACGCACGCACGCACGCACGCACACATACGCACGCACGCACGCACACGCACACACACGCACGCACGCACGCACCACCTACCTGTATTCGCGCGAACACGCTGTTGAGAAGCTGGTCGCATCCGACCGGGCGCAGGCGGTAACCGCCGTACACCGCGCTGCCGCCCTCGTACGCGCCCTCGCGCTCCCACAGCCCCGGCAGCGTCTCGGTGAAGTTGAGGCAGGGGAACTCGTAAACGATCTCTCCATCGTCGTCGCACTGCGTGCACATCTGCAGAGCTTCGAGAACCTGCGGGCGAGCGAGAGAGAGAGCGAGGGTGCGATTAGTGGGTTGTAGGAGAGGGAGCGGTCACACATCCCTCTATCTGTAGGAGAGGGAGCGGTCACACGTCCCTCTATCTGTGGCAGCAGTCGCTGACGCAGACGAGTAGACTGAGAGAGAGAGGAGCCCGTCACATAAACACGTGAGAGACGAGCGATTAAGGCCAAAACAAAATATAGGTGTGGTTACGGTTTCCCGACCGACCCTATTTATTCCCAGCGACCCTAAACATTTTAATTGTCCATTTTCTTTAAAGTAAAAAAAAAATAAAAAAAATAAAATGAATTAGACAGTTCCTGCTTCAAAAGGCACAACGCAAATCCTTCGGACATGGTTCGTAAATAAAATATTTCAAGAAAATAAAATGTTTTCCCTACCTACCTACCATATTTTTCCCGGCATGTACCGGTAACCACACATATATTTTGTTTTGGCCTAATCGAGGATGTGATTACTAAGTAATTAAGTAATTAATTAATTAGCTGGTAGCTGTCACACGTCCCTGTGTTTGATTTATTAGTATCTCGATCTCTAGCGCGTGATTTCTAGCTGTAGGTCGTAGCTCCTGCACATTCCTTTATCTGCGCAGTCACTCCCGTAATCAAGTAGACTGAGTGAGAGGAGACCGACTTAACCAGGAGTCAGGAGCCCGTTGTCAAAAGCAAATGTAGTCAACGTTTAATCTAGCCTCATAGAGAATTTTTATCTAACAAAGTTAAACAATATAACAAAGTTAACATTAATCTTAACATGAACTTTTCCTCAAAGACCGGACCTCTGTACACTGTGTATGAGGAACTCTCCATCCTCATCCTCATCCCGCCCCCTCAGCCTCCCGGCCAGCACTTCTCATCCTTCCCCCTCAGCCTCCTGCCCTGCACTCCTCATCCCCATCCTCATCCTCATCCCTCCCCCTCAGCCTCCCACCCCGCACTCCTCATCCTCCCCCCTCACCTGCAGCAGATCTAGTGCGTCAGCCTCCGGGAACAGCAGCTGCAGGTTGTCGACAGTGGAGCAGCCGGTGGCGGGCGGCGCCGCGACGCGAGCGAGCGCGAGCAGTAACCAGACGTCTGCCGGC
>NW_014577910.1:187865-189151 GCF_000485595.1 Priapulus caudatus
GCACTTCTCATCCCTCCCCCTCAGCCTCCTGCCCTGCACTCCTCATCCCCATCCTCATCCCCCCTCAGCCTCCTGGCCCGCACTCCTCATCCCTCCCCCTCAGCCTCCTGCCCTGCACTTCCCATCCCCATCCTCATCCCTCCCCCTCAGCCTCCCGGCCAGCACTTCTCATCCTTCCCCCTCAGCCTCCTGCCCTGCACTCCCCATCCCCATCCTCATCCTCATCCCTCCCCCTCAGCCTCCCACCCCGCACTCCTCATCCTCCCCCTCACCTGCAGCAGATCTAGTGCGTCAGCCTCCGGGAACAGCAGCTGCAGGTTGTCGACAGTGTAGCAGCCGGTGCCGTGCGTCGCCGCGATGTGATCGTGAGCGAGCAGGAACCCGACGACGTCCCCGCACAGCCACCGCGGCGCAATCACCACCACGTCCTGCATCGACTGGGACCCGCCCTTCAAGTAGAGCGCGTCGCCAGCGAGCTGCAGCTGCTGCGTCAACTCCCTCAGGTGCTCGTCGCCGGCGAGCGGGTTCACCTGCTGTCGCACCGTGTCCTTGAACTGCGCCCAGGAGAGCGCGGGGAACGCGCGCGCGCAGCGCCGCCACGCGGGGAGCCGCGCCGACACCGCGTCGAGGAATCCCGTCCGCGGCGGCAGCGCGGCGGCGACGAGCCGTTTCTCGTCGCCGAGGTGCGATCGCAGCGCCCTCACGCCGGCGCCGCTCGGCACGTACGCGTCGACGACGTACGTCTCGTCGGCGATCGCGAGATCCGCCGCGTATCTGTCGGCGAGGATCCGCCGGATCTGCTCCGCGCGTTCGCTCACGTACTCCCCCGCCGCGCCGACGTGCGTCGCCGCGGCGACGTCGGCGTGGGTCGCGACGATGGCGACGCGCGCGGGCCGCCGCCGCCGCCCGCAGTGTCCGATCGGGTGTTCGTGCGGGAGCCGCGCGCGGAGGAACTCCAGCCAGTAGGTGAGCTGGCGTAGTTGGAGTTCGTCGGGGTCGTCGAGGCGGTAGACGACGACGTGCACGCAGCTGACGTTGCCGATGAAGTGGTCGTAGAGGAGGTGGTAGGTGTCGACGCCGCTGAACTCCCACACGCTGAGCTCTCCCACCCCGGGAACACTCGCCAGCTCGATAGACACTCCTGCGGGGAGAGGGAGGGGAGAGGCATTAGACGCACGGTCAAGTACAATCATGTACTTATGTATATATATCAGAATCATATATGTATATATATCAGAATCATATATGTATATATATCAGAATCATATATGTATATATATCAGAAT
>NW_014577910.1:189161-193884 GCF_000485595.1 Priapulus caudatus
GAGGGAAAGAGCAGAGAGAAGGGAGAGAGGAGCATTAGACGTACGTTCATGTAGATACAGCTAGTTAAACAAGAGTCACATAGACATTGAACAGTTATGTATAGTCTTCTTCTTCTTGGGTCACTACACTACGCTCGGCCTAGCCACTGCAGCACACAGGCACGGTGGTTGAAAGCCTCGAGGTTTCCAGGTCTACAGGGTGTTATGTAGAGTTATGGAGAGCTTAAGTTAAAATGCTAAAAGCTTTTAAGTAATGCGATAAACTTAAAACTTGCTTTAACGTGCTTTTAACTGATCATTTTCAACACGACCACTTCTTACACACGGTATTATCAACCCGTCATGAACCCGTCATCCTACCTCGCGTGTAGGAGCCATTCGCTGACACATCCTCAACTGTCTTCTGTTTCGGACTGCCACCCCCGCCGCCCCCGCCCCCGCCGCAGCTCCGTGCCATCATCTGCTCCGTGTTCGCGTTGTTGTTTGCGTTCAGCGGCGCCCCCTTCTGGCCACGCTGGCTTCCCATGAGGCTGCCGCGGCGTCGGAAGAGGCTGCCCATCCATCCGGTCTTCAGCGATTCGATGAGTGTCGTCTTGCCGACTCCGCTGCTGCCGAACACCTGAGGATGAGGATGGGAAGCGGTGAAGCAGTGAAGCCATAATCATATGAGTGCAGCGACCCAGGAAAGAGAAGATGCTGATGTTTTGTCTGGCTGGCTTAGGCTACACTCGAAAGCAACGCGTCACTGTGACCAGGGGTGAATAACGACAATTTTGTTAACAAATAATTTAATTGTTTCATTAATTTAGGACAAAATTTACTTTAATGACAAATTCTTTTGTCATTATTCACTTCTGCTGTAACTCATCCGATTTTTCTCATTAGCTATGAGTGAAACCAGTTACAATACTATGTACATAATAGCAAAATGGTAGGATTGGCTCCAGTCATCTACCATTAAATTTCATTTAATGCCAAATAAAAACATTTAAAAAATTAATTTTGTGACAAATCTTTTGTCAATATTCACCCCTGCTACATTATGTTGATCATAGTGAACGAAATCAATTACATGTAATATTATGTACAAACGAGCAAAAGTGTAGGATTGGCTCCAGTCACCTACCAACTGCAGAGATGCTAAATTGGGAGCTACTGCACACCAGAAATCATAGAAACTGACTACACCACATACTAGCTTGTAATTGTAAACCAAAACATGTTTTTTGTGTGAATTTTGCGGCATAAAAAGCACTGCTAAAAATACAACTATGTTTCCGAGTCTGCCTTTTAAGTTCTAACTCGAGTTAAAGCGTCGAGGGACGTGTGTTTCTACTGCGCACTAGCTTTTCTCGAACAAAACAACAAAAAACAAAACAGAGTGCAGATACAGCAACCACCGGACCATGAAGAATACTGATGGATGGACAGTCACAATATTTTGACAGCTTCTATTCTTCACACGACTGACATGAAGTTGTCATTTTCAAGTACACGTGACACCTCAAGGGCGACCCCAACGACACGGCCGACAATGCTATATCAACACCCAACAACTGTAATTTTGTAGTTAAACGCCACTATATTGACATAACCACTAGCTTCGACTCGTTTCCTATTGTGCAAGCTAGGAATACTCTGCTAATCTAGATAGGGGAACTTTTAGAATACTATGAGTGTGCGTGTGTGCATGCGTGTGTGTGCGCGTGGTGTGCGTGTGGGCGCGTGTGCGTGTCTGTGTGTGCATGTGTGCGTGTGCGTGTGTGCGTGTGTGTGTGTGTGTGTGTGCGCGTGGTGTGCGTGTGGGCGCGTGTGCGTGTCTGTGTGTGCATGTGTGCGTGTGCGTGTGCGTGTGTGTGCGTGTGAGTGTGCATGTGTGTGCGTGTGCGTGCGTTTGCGTGTGTGTGCGTGTGAGTAGGCGCTGCTCCTATTAATCTAGTTTTAGTTCACTCACATATAGTAGCATCAGGCCAGCTACAGGTCTGACCGCAGACTGGGGAGTAGAGTGAATCTAACATTATGCGTGGCACTCCTCTGGGACTTTACTACGCACTAGCTCCTTCTCTCTCTCTCTCTCTCTCAAGGGATCAGAATAAGGACGGAGTGTCGGCAGGAGATATGGCTCTTCTAGGGCTTCACGGAGATCGGTTGACTCTCAACAAATGACGTCAGATGAGCAGTCAGAGATGATACATCCAGCAGCTGGTGCATCTACACAGCCTCTCAGCAAGATCAAAGCTGAAAGGTGAAGAGAGGGGGGAGGGAAGGGGGAGGGAGGGGGAAGGGGGAGAAGGGGAGAGCGAGAGGGAGAGGGGGAAGCGTGGAGGAGAGCGAGAGTAGAAGAGGGGGAGAGAGGGGAAGGAGGGTGAGCGAGAGGTAGAGAGAGGAGAGAGGGGGAGAAGGGGAGAGGGAGAGCGAAGAGAGAGAGGGGAAGGAGGGTAGCGAGAGGTAGAGAGAGGAGAGAGAGGAGAGGGGGTAGATGGCGTGCGGAAGGGGGAAGAGACAGTGGGAGGGAGGGGAAAGGAGACAGATGGGCGGGAAGGAGGAGAAGAAGTGGAGAGGGAGGGGAAGGGAGGGAGAGGGAGGGAGAAGTAGAGGGAGGGAGAGAGCGAGCGATGCCCGAGCGAGCGAGAGAGAGAGAGAGAGAGAGAGAGAGAGAGAGAGAGAGAGGAGGAGATGAGAGAGGGTATGAGGGGAGAGAGAGGAGGGAAGAGGAGAGATGAAGAGAAGGAAAGAGGAGAGAGAGAGAGAGACTGGAGAGGAGAGAGAAGAGAAGAGCAGAAGAGAGAGAGAGGAGAGAGAGAGAGAGAGAGAGAGAGAGAGAGAGAGAGAGAGAGAAGTAGAGAGAGAGAGCAGGAGAAGAGAAGAGATGGAGAGAGAGAGAGAGAGAGGTAGAGAGAGGAGACGACGAGAGAGAGAGGGTGAGAAGGAGAGAGAAGAGAGACGAGAGAGATGGAGAGAGACGTAGAGCACGAGAGAGGGAGAGCGAGAGAGCAGAAGAGAGAGAGAGGAGAGAGAGAGAAGAGAGAGAGAGAGAGCGTGAATGCAGGGAAGAGAACAGTAAAGAGGGTGAGAGGGAGAGACTCACTTAGTGTGTTTCTGTATTGCTCGCAGTCATGTTAATTCAGGTTTCCCCTGACTTCATTGCTGAGAAGGTGTTAACTGGCTAGCAATACAGTTCTATCACATAGCAAACATGCAACACCTGCTCTACGAATGAATGAATATATACGAGTCGCGTGCACGCACGCACTGAGGGCGGACTGCACGCACAGCGCAACCGCACGCGGTTACGCTCACACACACACTGAGCACGGTCGCGCAGCTAACGATAGTCGGTGGCATACTACAAACTAGCTGTTTAACCTATATTTCTCTATATAACTATATATCTATATTATATTCCCATAAAAAACGGCTATAACTTTTTTCTACTTATACGCTGTACATTTTTAGCAAGAGTTTAATAATACATGCCTGATAGCTGGGCTCTGCTTGCTGCTGCTGATACATTATGTTTGCTAGTGATTAGACACGCGCTAAAATTCCGAGACTGTTCGCTGGCAGCAATTGATCGTGCCGGCCGCCTTTGATGTTGCGCCACGATCAGAAGCTGCCAGCGCGTGATACTTGTAGGAGTTCGGCGCGTCGCGTGCGCCTTGCGCGGAACTGCGCGCAAGATTCGCGGCTTAGCGGGCAGGAATACCTCTCAGGCGACGCTTCTCGTGGTATCCGGTCTTTCTTCTCTGGATTTTAGTATATAATGTACAAACCTGTGGCATGAACGTAGTTAGTGTTAATAGTGGCATCGTTGTATGGCCACAGGGTGGGCATATAGTCCACGAGCCAGCTGTTGAAATGTAATGTAAGCGTTTATGGGCTGATGTGTTGGTGGGTGTTCCATATATATAACATCATAATATATATATATATATATATAATATTATATATATAATAATATATACGACATACATGTATATGCGAAGTACTAAGCTATTATGGTTGCAGAACAAGCGGGGCTGTGATTATATAACGGCTTATGTGTAATTTATAACACAGTGGAGAATCACGGTGAAATGAATAATGAGAGAGTGGGGGGCCAGAGAGAGAGAGGAGAGAGAGAGAGAGAGAGAAGGGAGAGAGAGAGAGAGAGAGAGAGAGAGAGAGAGAGACAGAGACAGAGACATGAGACCAGAGACAGAGACGAGAGACAGAGACAGAGACAGCGACAGTAGACAGAGACAGAGATCAGAGACAGAGACAGAGACAGAGACAGAGACAGAGAGAGAGAGAGGAGAGCCGCAGAGAGAAGAGAGAGAGAGCGAGAGAGAGAGAGAGACAGAGACAGAGACAGGACAGAGAGAGAGCCAGAGAGATGACAGAGAGAGACAGAGCGAGAGAGACAGAGAGAGAGAGACAGAGAGAGAGAGACCAAGAGAGAGAGACAGAGGAGAGAGAGACAGATGAGAGAGAGTACAGAGAGAGAGAGAGCAGAGAGAGAGAGAGAACAGAGAGAGAGAGACAGAGAGAGAGAGACAGAGAGAGCAGAGAGAGAGAGAGAGAGAGAGAGAGAGAGAGAGAGAGAGGAGAGAGAGAGAGAGAGAGAGAGAGAGCAGAGAAAAAAAAAATAAAGGAAAAACAAGAGAGAGAGAGACAGAGAGAGAGAAGAGAGAGAGACAGAGAGAGAGAGAGAGACAGGAGAGAGAGAGAGAGAGAGCAGAGA
>NW_014577910.1:196344-206180 GCF_000485595.1 Priapulus caudatus
CCGAGCATCATTACGGCCTTCGATCGTGTCACGTGTTGCATGCGAAGCTGGCGAGCTGATGGGTTGCGGGACGGTGGGCAGATGGCAGATGGTGGGGCTGGGGTGCGCGGTAGGTGGGTGGGCGGTGGCAACACGGCAGGATGGTGCGCGGGTGGCGTGCGGTGTAGGACACGGCCAGGATGATGGGGTGGGTGCGCAGAGGTGTGGGTGGCGGGAGAACACGGCAGGATGGGCGGGTAGGGCGTGACACGCAGAGATTGGCGGTGTCCGGGTGCGCGAGGCAGTGGGGGGGAGGACACGGCAGGCATGATGGGGGGGTGGGTAGTTGTTTGGCTGGGGGAGGCGCGAAGCACGCTCGGCTAAGCTAAATGGCAGCGTTCTGACACACGACCTTCTCTCTCTCTCTCCTTTCTCTCTCTCTCCTCTCTCTCTCTATCTCTCTCTCGCTCTCCCTCTCTCGTGCTCTCTCTCTCGCCATCTCTCTCGTCTCTCTCTCTCTCTCCTCTCTCTCTCTCTCTCTCTCTCTCTCTCTCTCTCTCTCTCTCTCTCTCTCTCATCTCTTCTCTTCTCCTGCTCTCTCTCTATATTCTCTCTCTCTCTCTCTCTCTCTCTCTCTCTCTCTCTCTCTTCTCTCTCTCTCTTCTCTCTTTCTCTTCTCTCTCTCTCATCTCTCTCTCTCTCTCTCTTTCCTCTCTTCTCTCTCTTTCTCTCTCTCTCCCCTCTCTCTCTCTCTCCTCCTCTCGTCTCTCTCTCTCTCTCTCTCTCTCTCTTCGTTCTCATATCTCTCCCCCTCTCTTACAGGCTTGGCAGACAGTGTAGAACGTACAGCGCGGGTGCGTAGTGGATACGCGGACATTCCCAGAGCTGCCCCCGTGTCGCGGCCAACCACGCACACACCCCTCATGCTGCAGCAGCAGCGGCTGTATTAACATAGTAGCTAGCGAGCTAGAAGCGGCGACAGGAACAGCAGCAGCAGCGGCCGACAGCAGCACGCGGCCCGACAGCAAGCAGCGGCGACAGCAGCAGCGCGACAGCAGCAGCAGCAGCGGTGAACCAGCCAGCAGCAGCAGCAGCAGCATTAACAGAGTAGCTAGTCAATAGCCAAGCGAGACAGCAGCAGCAGCCTGCGGTGACAGCGAGCAGCGCAGCGAAGCAGACATTAACATATAGAGCCAATAGAAGCTGGCACAGCAGCAGCAGCAGCAGGCAGCAGCACATCGCAGCGAGCGGTGACAGCAGCGAGAGGTGTCTGAGTGTCGAAGAACATAGTAGCACGAGTGTGATCGCGTGAGTGTCCATAGCGGTGAGTCGGAGCGAGCGAGTCGTAGCGAGGCGTTGCGACCAGCAGTGGATGTCTGAGAGCGAGCAGCGGGGAGCAGCGCAAGCCAGCAGCAATGCAGCCAGCATGAACAACAGTAACATCTCAGTCCACACTCTCTACATTGTCACCACTCCACTCGGTACTAATCTCTTCCTCACGCAGCAAGTTTGGTGTGTATCCACGGATCAATACCTGCCGGTGCTTGCATGCCTACTCCTGCGCTCCCTAATCCTCCCGGCTCCCTCTCGCCCCTCCGTCGTCTCTCTCCCGCCCTTCCTTCCCCCGGCCATGATTCATCGCGGTGAAAGCCCGGCCACGAGGGCATCCTTTTCAACATAGCATCCCGCGCCGCCGCCCGCCATCCTTCACATGTAGTCAAGGCAAACGTCCAGATTTCTGTAACGTGATCACGATGTGCCCTCCACCCAGACAGACGACAATACAGCAGTCTGGGGACAAAGGCGGGTGACAATACAGTAGGCTGGTGACAATACAGCAGACTTGTGACAACAATATATATATAGCAGGACAACATAAGTCACACGGGGACGAGGCTGCCGATAAAATCCATAAAAATGTCCAGAATTGCCGCGTGGAATTTTAACACACAAACAACATTCTCACTACATACATGCCCAGTGCGCGGGGGCGTATGCGTGCGTGCGTGCGTGCGTGCGTGCGTGCGTGCGTGCGTGTGCGTGCAACGGGGGCGGGGTGGAGAAATCATCTGATCAATGATGGCATGCGAGAGTGGTGAGATGCGGACCAACACAGAAACGCTGCATAGAAAGCTTTTACAGGCTAATACAATCGATATACAAGCTCATACAAGCTATATATCAAGCTAATACCAGCTAATACCAGCTAATACAAGCTAATAGAAAGCTAATACAAGCTATATATATCAAGCTAATACCAGCCAATACCAGCTAATACAAGCTAATAGAAAGCTAATACAAGCTAATAGAAAGCTAATATAAGCTCTATATCAAGCTAATACCAGCTAATACAAGCTAATAGAAAGTTAATACAAGCTATATATCAAGCTAATACGAGCTAATAGAAATCTAATACAAGCTAATAGAAAGCTCATACAAGCTATATATCAAGCTAATACGAGCTAATACCAGCTAATACAAGCTAATATCAGCTAATAGAAAGCTAATACAAGCTATATATCAAGCTAATGCCAGCTAATACCAGCTAATAGAAGCGGGAAAATCTCGGCCGCATGTGACACGAAACGACCCTGACTCACACAGCGAACAGGGGCGACACAACACCCAAAATATATAGCAGAACACACACCTATAATAAAGAACAGCATGAACCTGGCTAAATGTATAGCAGAACGCACCAATAGATTATACAGAGAACAAGATTAGCAGGCTGAAACATAGCAGAAGACACTAACAATAAAGGCAGAGAAAGATAAAAATAGCAGACGACACCTACACTAAATATGGAGAACCGAGTTCTTAGGACAAATATAGCAAAAATACACTGAATATAAAGGCAGAGAAAGGAACTCTTAGGATAAACATAGCAGACGACACTAACAATAAAGGCGGAGAATAGAATAACAGGATAAACATAGCAGACGACACCTACACTAAACACCAGAGAACAGACTTCTTAGGATAAATATAGCCGGAAGACACTAACAATAAAGGCGGAGAATAGAATTCCTAGGATAAACATAGCAGAAGACACACGAAAGCAATTCAGCTAACCCCTGACATTCAAACAGTCACCGGAACACACAAGAAGAACATACCAGAAGAACCCACCTAGCTGTGCGAGTGCGCATGGAACGACGAGAACAACACAGGCGTTGATATATTCCAGTTTACCACGCTATCTTACATCGGCTCGTCTATGAAGATGAAGTAGAAAATCACTCCACCGACTCTCTCACTTGCTCACATTGACCTACACGACAGCGTTACGGTGACAACGACGACACTACGTTGACAATACCACGTAAACGTTCACGGGAACACGGCGACGGTTTGCGTTGATATTGACAACACTACGTTGACAACATTACGTCAGGTCAACACTGCAGTGCCGTTGACAGGAACACGGCGACAACTTACGGTGGTTGACGCTGACAACACCACTTTGGCGACACTGCGTTGTCAACACTACGTCAACGTTGACAGAAACACAGCGACAATTTAAGTTGACGTTGACAACACGACGTTGACAACACTGCAATGACGATACTGCGTCAACGTTGACAGGAACAAGGCGACAGTTTCAAGCTGACGTTGACAACACTGCAGCGACAGTGATCAGCAGTAGAATAAGTGTACGCGGACATAAGAAATCCACTGGGTGTGTTGACGACCACGTAGTACTTTGTCCGACGGGCGGTTCCTCTCTACCCTCCCACCGCTCATCCCCTCTCTCATTTATACACCGTGGCTTGAACATTGAGAGCCCGCGCACCACGCACTCGTAGGGCTACCACTGCTAGCAACAACTGGTGTGTACAGTGTATACGCACGCACAGCGCGATGGCCACGCGACACCTCGTACTACCACTGCTACAACAACTCTGTGCTGTCGCTAGTGTATACGCAGCGTGCGGCCCACGCGCAATGCACGCACACTCGCTACTACACTCGCCTCACTGGCAGCACACTGTGCGACAGCTATACTAGTGACACCGCCACGCTACCACGCACTGCACAGCCACGACGCACGAAAGGTGACGACACTTCAAGCTGGCCGTCGTCGCTCTGGCTGCTCTCTTATGACTCAATCGCGGAGCACTGGCCAGCTCAGTCCAGGGTCCTTCTCTCTCTCTCCTCTCTCTTCTCGTTCTCCGTTTTTTCTCTCTCCAGTCATAGTATTCTTCGTGCGTGTTGGTTTTTTCGTGTGTCATTGTCGTCCTTTTTCTCCTGCTCCTCTCTCCCGTCTTCCTTCCCTTTCTTCTCTCGGCTGCGCCTTCGTCACTTGCTCTCTCTCTCTCATCTCTCTCGTCTCTCTCTCTCTCTCTCCTCTGATCTCTCCTTCTGCTCTGTCGCCCCTTCTCCCTCTCTTCTCTCTGTCCGCTCTCTCCTCCTCTCTCTCCCGCTCCCTCCTTTCCTCTCCTCTCTCTCCCGATCTCTCGTCTCGTCTCTCTCACTCTCTCTCTCTCTCTCTCATCTCTCTCGGCGCTCGCTCTCCGTTCTCCTCTCGTCGTTCTCTCCTCTCTCTCTCTCTCTCTCTCCGCTCTCTCTCTTCTCTCTCCTCCCTCTCCTTTCTGCTCACGTCTTGTTTCTCTCTGTTCGTCCTCTCTCTCTTCTCTTCTCTCTCGCTCTCACGACCTCTCTCTCTCTCTATCTCTCGCGTGTCTCGCGTCTGCTCTCGCTAATCTCTACGAAAACTGCTACTACCGCTCCGCTGCTACTGACTAGCTACTGCTCGCTACTGGCTGGTTGTTGTTGGCTGGCTACTGCTGCTGTGTTGGCCCTGCGGGCTGTGTTGTTGCTGCTACTGCTGCTGCCTGCTGGGCTACTTGCGGGCTGCTCTCACCGCTGGCTGCTGCTACTGCTGCCCTACCGCGCTGCTGCTCGGGCCTACTGCTGCCTGCTACTGGCTGCTGCTGCGCTGCTGTTGTTGCTACTGGCTATTGCCCTGCTCCGCTGGCTGCTGCTGCTGCTACTCGCTACCCTCCGCTGCCTGTTGCTGCTACTCGCTCACTGGGGCTTCGGTTCTCCTGTGGCGCGCTCGGGCCTATGTAGTGACCATTAACACCACCGCCGCTATCACGAACCGCTCGTCATGAGGTCTGCGCTTACCTGCCCGACATGATCGCCACGACAGTAGCTACACGCACAACACACGGCACTGACACACGCGCGCCGCGACCGCACCCACGGCACACGCACACACCACACACGACAACGACCGCGAGCACGACGCACAACACCCCGCCGCGGCGCAGCACGCACACGGCACGGCTACGCACGCCAGCCACGCACACGCATCCACAACATCACCGCGCGCAACCACGCACACACGGCGCAACGCGACGCGCGCACGCACATCGACGGATTCAGCACACGCGCGCGGCAGCGCGACCACACACGCACACACACACACACCGCACACCACGCGCACGCGCACAGGGCAGCCTACCCTCCGGGCGCACGACCGCGCACGCGACGCAGCGCACACCACAGTCCGCTGCACCGACCAACCACACACACAGGCCGACACACACATCACCTGAACAGGCACACGCGACGCCACGCACAGCACGGGCCGCACAACGCACAGCACAGCAGCACACACACACGACGGCGATCACACACAACACACGCACCCACACGACGAAGCTCCACAAGGAGTGTGTACGCACTGGCAGCATATTAGAACATTCCCCAGCCGCGCGCGTGTCGTATCGAACTATTTAAACGAGCGTAGTTGTCCGCACACACGCGAGATGAGAGGAGAGCCATTAGCGTTAGACACATAGAGACACTGGTGAATACGAGAGAGGTACGGTGGTGGAGGTAGCCGGCCGCCAGCAGCAGCCCGCAGAGCAACGGCAGCAGCAGAAAGTCACGTTTGCAGCAGCAGCAGCAGCATTCAGCCACCACCTAGCAGGCAGTAGGCAAGCAGGGCAGCGCATTGCGACGACCCCACCGCAGGCAGGAGCAACCAGCCAGCAGCCAGCAACAGCAGGCAACCAGCAGGCAACAGCAGCAAGCAGCAGCCACGCAGGCAGGAGCAGACTTCCCTATTAAGCCACTGTCTTTGTCGTGGGCGCAGGTACTCAGTGATGCGACGCTTCTCTCTCTCCTCTCCCAAACAATTTACTCTGGCCGGCCATATGACCCGAATCGCGGGGCATTCCTGGCAGGTATTTGTTGCATGACGGGATGAGCCTATACGGACTTATACTATGTATATCTATATATATATGCGAGCCGGCGCGCGCGCACACTCCCGGCACGACATAGCGGCGCCGCGCAGCACCCGCGCACCACACACAACACACACACGCATCGCTGTCCACGGGCACCAGCACAGCCCACACACACACACACACAGCAGCATCACACCAGCCGCTCCGACACCCACACGACGAGCATCACGCACAGCGCGCATCGCACGCACGCACGCACGGCACCGCCACCACCGTCACGCACGCCACAGAGAGAGAGAGCGACGCGAGAGAGAGAGAGAGGAGAGAGAGAGAGACGAGAGATAGAGAGAGAGCGCGAGGAAGAGAGAGAGAGCGATGAGAGAAGAGAGGCGAGAGAGAGAGAGAGAGAGAGAGAGCGCAGATGAGAGAGAGACGAGCAGAGAGACGAGGAGGCAGCGCGATGAGAGAGAGGAGGAGAGGAGATGCGCGGGCCTTCGCAATCAGCTCGTAGCTAGAACTGAACCCACTGCTGAATCAAGAACAGGGCAACTACTGTACTGCTACTCAATGCAGTGGTGATGTGACGGGCGGCTAATGAAACCGCTATCACACAGCCCAGCTATCGACACCGCCGCCGCTATCCTATGTCCAGTCCTTTTCTCTGTCAGGATGGCCGTAACCAGAAATTGGCTTATTTGCCTACCGGAGGCTTGGAGCCGGCAGTAATATTTGCCACCCGTTATACTATGCTGATATGCACGCACCGCATGGCACGCACCGAACGGCCCACGGACACCGGCATATGGCCGTACAGCACACACATACAACCCCACGCCCCACCACCCGCACCGCGCGCACGTAGACACACACAGCGCAGCCCGCCCGCGCCGGGAGGCGGCACACGAGTGCACCGCAGGCCGACGAGCCACCAGCACAACAGCATACACACACACACACATGACCATGCGATGGGACACACGGAACACGACACACGCACCGCAGCGCTCCGGCACACACACACACACCCACAGCACGCACGCGATCGCACGCACCGCGGCGCGCAGCACGCACACACACACCCCACACACACAGATCCACACGACACACACACAACACACACACACACACACGCAGTATCGATCAGCAGAAACAACAACATATGTTCGACACGAGCGGGGTCGAGCCCGGTCTTTCTTAAGGAATGAAATTTGAAGCAGCGCAACAATACACAGCGAGAAGGGGCCACGCGTGACAACCGATCCCATTATATTAATGACGGCGACACAAGCGATTAGGCATTGCTCGCAATCTGCAGCATGCTGTCACCCGAATGTCAATCGCAGCCGATTGTATGGCCTTTCCCGACAGGTAACAACGCAACAGGTACGTGGGGGTCATAACCTCACGCTGTGCCGTCGAACGACCCGTCGCACCGGCCAGCATGCTACTAATCATAATACATTGTATATGTATGCGCCGTATAGAGTATCCCTGCACTGGGCGTAAGATTCGCGAGGTGTGTTAATTAGGCACGGTACTGTTAATTCAAGCTTTACCCCGAAAATCGCATACACGACACAGTACCATACACAGCCCTTGACAGATCCATTCACACCGAACAGATCCAACAGCATATTCATCAATACGTCATACACTGCACTGCGCGGTGACATGCTCGAAATGACAGGTACTCGTGACAGTAAAGATCCCACTTAGTTCTACTAGCAATAGTACTATACGCCGTTGTTTCGCGCTATAGGCCTTAGGCACAGACCTGTAGCGAACAAGGCGCTATATACTCAGGGCTAAACTCAGTTGCTATGCAAAGATACTTGAATATCTTACAGATAGACCGACCTCCCCCGCTGACCTAGACTAACGCATATATGAATGTTTTCTATAACATACCAACAGCACGCGCTTCAGTACGATGGTGAGTGCTTTTTCGCTTAGCATGATACACAGCTTCGCCTGTGCGAGTTACCTCTAACGGCAATGCAGGTGGCGGTATATGCTTGCCGCGAAATGTCAATATCCTCCACAGTGGGGTCAAAGAGGCACAGGAAGAAACGAACGACCGCCAACCGATCACAACGAGATATATCAAGAAACGGCGCCGTAAATGCACCTGGCGGAACGAGCACTGCTGCAATTCTCCACAGCATACTAGTATAGTTACTAGTAACTATTATCCACACATGCTAGAGTGACAACTGCGGCTACCTGTCTGCCTGCCCGCGCACCTGTGTGTGTGTGTGTGCAGGTAATGCTCGTATACGCTGAGGCAGGCAGGAGGGATTACACCTGGTCTGCCTCCGCGAACGGGTTGGCTATGGGTCACTAGCTGCGTGAGAGAGGAATGAGAGAGAGAGAGAGAGAGCAGAAAGAGAGAGAGAAGAGAGCAAGAGAACGAGGCGCGAGAGCCAGCAGAGAGAGATAGAGAGAGAGACCGAAGAGAGAGAGAGAGAGGAGAGAGAGAGAGAGAGAGAGAGACGAGAGGGAGGAGAGAGAGAGAGAGGAGAGAGAAGAGAAGCAGAGAGATAGTAGACCAAAGGGAGGAGAGAGAGATGAGAGAACGAGAGAATGAGAAGAAGAGAGAAAGAGAGGAGAAGAGAGAGAGAGAGAGAGAGCAGAAAGAGAGAGAGACGAGAGAATACTAAAGGAGAGAGAGAGGAGAGAGAAGAGATGAGAGAGAGAGAGAGAGAGAGAGAGAGAGAAAGAGAGAGTGAGAGAGAGAGAGAGAGAGAGAGAGAGAGAGAGACGAGAGAGATGGCGAGAGAGAGAGCACGAGGGAGAGGAGAGAGACGAGAGAGAGATGACGAGAGGAGAGAGGAGGAGAGAGAGAAAGAGAGAAGAGAGAGAGACGGACGAACTAGGAGAGAGAAGAGAGAGAGAGAGAGAGAGAGAGAGAGAGAGAGAGAGAGAGAGAGACAGACGAGAGAGAGAGAGAGGAAGAGACGACGAGACGACGAGCAGAGAGAGATAGTCAGCAGAGGGACGAAAGAGCGACGCGAGAGAGAGGGAGGACGACCGCAGATGGGAGAGGGCACCGGAGGGAGAGACGAGAGCGAGCACGAGACAGGGAGAGCGCGAGGACGACCAGAGAAACAGCGAGAGAGAGTAGTAAGAGAGAGATGCACAGAGAGAAGAGCAGCAGAGAGAGAGAGAGAGAGAGACGAGAGAGAGAGAGAGAGAGGAGAGAGAGAGAGAGAGAGAAGATGAGAGAGGAGGAGAGAGAGAGAGAGAGAGAGAGAGAAAGAGAGAGGAGAGAGAGGAGAGAAGCCGAGAAGAACGAGAGAGAGAAGAGAGAGAGAGAAGACGAGAGAGAAGAGACGAGCATGAGGAAGAAGAGAGAGAGAAGGAGCAAGGAGACGAGAGAGAGAGATAGAGAGAGAGAGAGAGCAGAGCGACAGAGAGAGAGGAGAGGAGAGAGAGAAAGGAAAGAGGCGGATTAGGGTCACGTACCATGTAAGAAGTATATATAAAGCGTGCACCAGGGAGTTTATTAAGGTTGGGATCAGTGTAAGGGGATTTATGAGTAGGTTAGGATGCAACGGGAGGTGGGGGTAGATTAAACTCAGGGCGCGAACCGAGGGTTCGCAGGGGTGGAGGATCAGATGTTAAGGGGGTGGAAATTAGAGGTTATCCGGA
>NW_014577910.1:206194-213864 GCF_000485595.1 Priapulus caudatus
ACACACACACACACACACACACACACACACACACACACACACACACACACACACACACACACAGTATCGATCACAAACACACAACAATGTCACACGAACGGGGTCGAGCCCGTCTTTCTTAAGGGACATGGAATTTTCACAGCCACCAATACACAGCGAGAGGGCACACGCGTGACAACCATCCCATTATATTTATGACCTCACACACACGATAGCATTGTCGCATCTCAGCTCTGTCACCCGGAATGTCAATCGCAGCCATTGTATGCCTTCCCGACAGGTAACAACGCACAGGTACGTGGGGGTCATAACCTCACCTGTGCCCGTAAACGACACCGTCGCACCGCCAGCATCTACTAACATAATACATGTATATGTATGCGCCCGTATAGTATCCCTCACCTGGGCGTAATTCGCAGGTGTGTTAATTAGCAGGTACGTTAATTAAAGCTTTACCCTCATCAAATACGCATACAGACACATACCCATACACACACTTGACAGACATCACACAACAGATACAACAGACATACATCAAATACCCATACATGCACTGCGCGTGACATGCTGAAATGACATACTCGTGAAAGTAAAATCCCACTTAGTTCTAGCAATAGTACTATAGCCGTTGTTCGCCTATAGGCCTTTAGGCCACAGACTGTAGCGAACAAGGGCTATAGTACTAGGGCTAACTCAGTTCTAGCAAAGATACTTGACATATCTTACAGATAGACCGACATTCCCCTGACCTAAACCTAACAACACTGAATGTATTCAAACATACCAACAGCAAGCGCTTCAGTACGATGGTGAGTGTTTTCGTTAGCATGATACACAGCTTCACCTGTGTGGGTTACCTTCTACGGCAATCAGTGCAGGTATATGCTTGCCCGAAATGTCAATATCCTCCACAGTTGGGGTCAGAGCGCAGGAAGAACGAACGCGCCAACCGATCACAACGAGATATATCAAAAACGCGTCGTAAAATGCACTGCGGAACGACACTGCTGCAATTTCCCACACATCTAGTATATTACTAGTATATATCCACACATCTAGAGTGACAACTGCGGCTACCTGTCTGCCTGCCCCGCGCACCTGTGTGTGTGTCTGTGTGACAGGTATGCTCGTATACCTGAGCAGGCAGGAGGGATTACACCTGGTCTGCCTCCCGGAACGGGTTGGTATGGGTCACTAGCTTGCGCGACCTGAATCGAACGGACGGCCTATATAATCGGTTTGTTGACGCCGGGGGAGGGCGGGGGCGCGCACGGCGCCGCACGCACAACAAGCGCTAAACGGATGTGAAATATAATGTGCTAAAATTACGAGAAGGAGGGAGGGAGAGAGATGGAGAGAGAGAGAGAGAGAGAGAGAGAGAGAGAGAGAGAGAGAGAGAGAGAGAGAGAGAGAGAGAGAGAGAGAGAGAGAGAGAGAGAGAGAGAGAGAGAGAGAGAGAGAGAGAGAGAGAGAGAGAGAGAGAGAGAGAGAGAGAGAGAGAGAGAGAGAGAGACGAGAGAGACGAGACGAGAGAGAGAGACGAGAGAGGAGAGAGAGCGCCAGAGGAGAGAGAGAGAGAGAGAGAGCAGAGAGAGAGAGAGAGAGCGAGAGAGAGAGAGAGAGGGAGAGAGGAAGAAAGAGAGAGAGAGAGAAGAAGAGTAAGAGAAAGAGAGAGAGAGAGAGGAGAGAGAGAGAAAGGAGAGAGAGAGAGAAGAGAGAAGAGAGAGAGAGAGAGAGAGAGAGAGAGAGAGAGAGAGAGAGAGAGAGAGAGAGAGAGAGAGAGAAGAGAGAGGAGAGAGGAGAGAGAGAGCGAGGAGAGAGAGAGAGAGAGAGAGAGAGAGAGAGCAGAGAGCAGAGAGGAAGCGAAGAGAGAGAGAGAGAGGGAGAGAGAGAGAGAGAGAGAGAAGAAAGAGAGAGAGCAGAAGAACACAGAGAGACCAGCGGCGAACCGGACACCACGGAAAACGAAGACCACCAAACAACACACACACCACACACGGACCACGACCACGAAGCACGAGAGCATCACCAGAAACACAGAAGGCGACGAGAGACCCACAACACACACCAGACCCCAGAACGGAGAGAGGAGAAGAGAGAGAGACCCGAGCAGACAGGAGAGAGAGACACAGCGCAGCACGAGAGAGACCGCAGAGAGAGGACAGCAAGCACGAGAGAGAGATATAGAGAGCGAGAGAGAAGAGAGAGAGACGAGAGAGAACGCAGACCATCCGGCAGGAGAGAGGACAGAGGAAGAGCGGGATTAGGCGTACATTAGAGTATATATAGCGTGCACCCGGATTATTAATGTGGGGGTCAGCTGTAAGGATTATGAGTAAGGGGAAAATTAGAATCAACCGGGGGATTTTTTTTGGCATAAGATTAACCACAAGTAGGGTTCACCAAAAAGGGGTGGAGGAATCAAAGGATGTATTAAGGGGTGGGAAAATAGGGTTATCCGGAGGGGGGTAGGGGATCAGGGGTGGGAGTCAATGTCATTAGATGTGGGAATAAAATCATCATCAGGAGATCACGGTTATGAGGGGGTGGTGCACTAAACGCAACGAGAGGCATGACGGGTCAGGGTCATTATGGGTACGAGGGAAGGGTGAGCGAGGGTTGGGCGTCAAGGGTCATTAAGTGGTGGGCCACACGCATCCAGGGGTGGCGGTCAGGTCATTAGGATGGTGGGGGCATACATGTCAAGGAGATTGGGGACATGGTCATGAGGAGGTGGGGTGATCAACGCACGGGCTATACAGGGGGTACACAGGTTATAAAGGTTGGGATACAGGGGGGCTGGGGTCAAGGTCACTCACACAGGAGATTGGGGAACAATGTCGTAAGGGTGGGGTGACACGAGGGAGCGGGGCTCAAGTCACTTAGGGTGTGGGATGAGCAGGGGAAATCCCATACACGGAGAAGAACAGCCACAGCGAGTCAGAAACATGATTAGTCTTACACGAACCTTTTCATCGTAGACTGGACTATTATAATGCGCTAAGAAAACTCGTTACATTTATCAAAGTTTCTGGCAACAGACTATAACAAACACAGAGATTATACATGTTAAGACTAAAGTTAAGACGTTAAGTAATTATATCTTCTAACCACACAAGGCACACACCACACACATGCCCAGGAGTATGGGATAAAGAGATAGGAGGATCAAGGTGTTCACGGTGGGATAAGTGTCTATCTGGCAGGATCAAGGTCATCAAGGGTGGGGTGGTGCAGGCAGGCACTGTACGGTGCCAGGGTCGCTAGCGTGCTGAGCCGTGACGGACACGCGACACAGCAGCACCTGTTGACTACGCCCGCGCTGCCCCTCTGGCTGCACGACACAGACGCCCAAAGCCTTCAAACAACAAACCAGTCGTCTGTCATGTGCGGCGGATGAGCACTCGCCCCAGTGTGCGTGCGCGTGTTTTTTTAGTCGTACGGCCCAGCTCGGCAGCTACAATGTGTGTTTGTGCGTGTGTGCGTGCGTGTGCTCGTGTGTGTTGCGTACGCCGTCGGTAATGTCTAAGGGTGTATGGTTCGCGCGATCGTGGAGACTCGCACCGCTGCATTCTGCGTGCGTGAGCAACACCGAGGACGCTCACTGAGACACGACGCACGACGAACGAAAAACGAACATTGACAACGAGACGACCACTGGCACGCAATACACATACAGACACCCACACGCCACACACACCGACCGATCCGACGAGACACCCAACAGCGCGCACTATGACGGCACCAGACGATGACGATGACACTGCCCGGACGAAATATGACAAAACGGGGCACGACGAATGACATGATATCGCCGACGAATATGACAGCACACAAGACGATGACGATGACCCACGGACGACACACGACATATGACACCCGCCACCGATCGCAACACAGAGCGGCGACCACCAATATGACAGCACGCAACGATGACGATGAAACACACACTGCGCGCGCTATGACGCAACCGACGATGACACACTCAGGCGACGCCTATGCAGCACCGACGATGACCCGCCACACACTGCGACGACTATGAACACCCGCCCGATTGACGATGCCAACACTGCCGTAGACGAATATGACAGCAGCGACGATGACGATGAACACTGGGACCGCCTATGAAGCACCGCGATGACCGATGACAACTGGCGACCCGCCTATGACAACCCCCAACACCACCCGCACACAGCATGGACGATGACAGCTGGCGAACCAGCCTATGCAGCACCGCGATGACGGACGACACTGGCGATCGACTATGACAGCACCGCGATGACGATCACCACACTGGCGACGCCTATGACAGCACCGATCGATACACATGATACTGCGCGAATATGACAGCATGGACGATGAAAACCGCACCCGACGCACACAACACGGTCTAGACGAGATACCGAATAATGATGGCAGCGACGACGACGATGACGATGACGAGACGATGACGATACGTGAGCGGGGACGGACCAACGACGATGATGACACCCGACGACGATGACGATAATGCATGCCCTGGTATGCGTGATGAAACCCTACGAGCACACGCATCTGTTATGTCCGGCCACGGGGTCCCACGCCCCGCGCGCGTGTGTGTGTGTGTAATAATAAATCACAGGTGTAATTAACGAGGCAATGCAGACACGTAATCGGCGCCGCGCAACATACACACACCCACGCTCAACCCACGCTGCCTGCTACCCAGCACCACGAACTCCAACTGCTGCGCTACACCGCTGCTGCTACTGCTAGATGATAGTGGCTGCTACCTGCTGCTACTTGGCTGCTGCTACTGCTGATGATAGTGCTGCTGCTGACGCCTGCGTACTGCTGCTGCTACTGCGATGATAGTGTTGGCTGCTAACGGCTCTACTGCTGCCTACTGAATGTATGATGAAGTGCTCTGCTGCTGCTACTACTGCTGCTGGTGGTGGAGGTGGTGCTGGCTGCTGATGTGTGCCTACTGCTGCTGCTGCTGCTGCTGCTATGGCTGCTACTAATACTGCTAACTACTCACTGCTGATGGTGGTGGTGGGGTGGTGGTGGTGGTGGTGGTGGTGGGGTGGTGGTGGTGGTGGTGGTGTGGTGGTGGTGGTGGTGGTGCTGCTGCTGCTGCTGCTGCCTGCTGGTGGTGGTTGGTTGTCCTGCTGCTTTGCTTACTGCTGCTGCTGCTGCTGCGCGCGCTGCTGCACTTGCTACTTGCTATGCTGGTGGTGGCGGTGGTGCTGCTGCTGCTGCTGCTGCTCTTACTACAGTAACAGCTATCATTGCAACACCGCCTCGGCAAAACCCCACACACATGCACCTACACTCAACCCACTAACTCAATAATTCACACCGGTGATCAACGCACGGCGCGTCAGCGATTACACACATAACGCATCCTAGCCGACACACCTTTACTTCCCCAAGCAGCAGCCGACGCTGCCTTTGCCTTCGTTGCCGACAGCAAATTAAGAGCCGCGTTTAAACGGTGGTTAATCACTCCACGGGTCATTAGTAGTCTGCAGCACAATAGCGGAACGCCTCGATGATTGGGGCGCATTGCGCACGCACCCAACTGCAATGCATCTCGCCACACTGCACGCGCGCACCAACGCAGCCAGTAGCCGTGCACACACACACAACACACAGAATATATATTAGCTATTCATTGTTTATTATTACACGCGTTATTATTGCACGTGTGCGTGCGTGCGTGCGTGCGTGCGTGCGTCGCGTGCGTATAGTATGCGGATGTGTAGTGTGCGTTACCGATGCATGGTGTCGCAGCGTGCGTTGGGTGCGTGTACGCGTGGCATGTGGCGTGCACGCGCGTGTGGGTGTGTGTGTGTGTGTGTAGCAGACGCCTGCACCGTCTTTACGGAACGCCTCAGCTTCGCAGCGACCTCTACAATCAAGAGAACGTCACTCACCTGAAGTCGATGGCGCAGCCGCGAGGCAGAGGCAGCGCACGACCTCCGTGTGTCCGAACTTTGCGGCGAGGTGCAGCGGTGTCGCCCCCTGCTTGTTGTTGACGTCGACGCAGCAGCCGAACGCGCAAAGCGTCTGAGCGACGGGCAGGAGGCCCTCGCGCGCGGCGATGTGCACCGCCCCCTCCCCCCAGCTGTCCGCGAGTCTAGCCCGACAGCCGGAGTGGAGCAGGAGGAGTGCCACGGGTATCCTGATGTCGTCTGCAACAAGAGTGTGGTAGCGACGGGTTACATTTCGCTGTGGCAGCAGGCATGCGCGTCGAACGAATGTTTGTAGATTGGGTGAGGTGATCCTGTTGATCCTCCCGCCATACTAAAATTATTAATTATTATTATTATTATATCGAATTAGATGATATTACAGTATATATATAATATATATATATATATATAATATATATATATATTATATATATTAATTATATTATATAATATATAATTATATTATTTATATTATATTATATTATATTATATTTCATTATATTATAATATATACTTGCTCTTTTAATCGCTATTATTACACATGTCGTGTAAAAAAGCGTAGCATGTGCAGTGAGCTCCTTATAGCCCAGCAGATATGCATGTGAGCTCCCTTCATAGCCGCCAGCAGATATATGAGCTCCTTCTAGCACAGATATTTGAGCTGCTTATAGCCCAGCAGAATGTGAGATCCTTATAGCCGCACCAGCAGATTATGCTGAGGCTCCCCTTATTAGCCCAAGCAGATATGTGAGCTCCCTTGTAGCCCAGCAATATGTGAGCTCCCTTAACCACCTTGTTATGCAGAGCATATATTGGATTGGACAGGGTTTCCAGGGACCGTTGCAAGAAACAAAATATCTTACATAACAGCGATTTTTTTTTAGGCGAAGACGAGTTTTGCTTCTGACAACAGGCCCCCTATAAGTCCATTCCCCGCTAGATCAAAAGACGAAGGTTTTAGCAGCAACTTGCCTGCGCTAACTGGGCATGCTATGTTTGAGAGTAAATATACACATAAAGTGACGAGATAACGAGACAGCAGTTTCTGCTGCGCGGGACCATGTTGCCCTATAACACTGGAGCCCCATAACACACAACCCTAAACTAAGTTGTAAATTGAAGCGGGGGGGGGGGGGAAACGTCGACTAAATGCGAAATTAGACGTTTGGAATGCCAGATTTGTTTGAAACCCAATTATCATACGATTCTATCAAGTTCCTACATAAGCCTAGGGTAGTGGGAAATTATATCCCATATAAATGAATGAATCCAACTAAGACATGTCGGAAGTCCGGATAGCAGTGGAGTGGGTGCAGGATAAATGTGGATGTAGCTAGTGTGTGGATGTTTCAAATTTCATTTCTCCTCTCATCATTATCCTGAACATTTACAAATGCGTCCTACACTTAACTGCGCGTACATTTATATCAGACAGACTTCTGATATCAATTGCGTAACATTTCATGAACGATTACAAGAAAAGTCACGATAACATACCTACATAACCTCTAAACTTTAACACTCTCTAGCGCGTAAGCTGTTCTGTATTGCATTAACCAAATTATATCAAGAGTTTTAGGTCTATCAGATGCTTCGATTTTTAAATGTCATCATTGAATTCGTATATAATCTGATCTGGCGTCGCGCGCTCCTATCTCTTCACTGTCTCTTCTCTGTCGTCTCTCTCTCTCTCACTCTCTCTCCTCCTCATCT
>NW_014577910.1:213874-221588 GCF_000485595.1 Priapulus caudatus
ACCAGCTAAATCGGTAGAGCGGTAGATGCCGCGAGTGTCGAACGTGTACTTCAACGAAATAAAGTCCAAAACATGATAAAAATTTGATCTGGATGCATGTTTTCAAGATGGATAATTGAACTCGGAACGGAAGTAAACACTGAATCGTACACAACGCCATCTCGCGACATACTGCCAAAGTATCTGTGAGATATTTGTGCAATAAAATTTATTTGAATTTGAATTTGACCTTACCGCGTTCACACGGTAATGGTTTGGCTCGAGCTAAATGGGCTAAATTTGGCTCAGGCTAAATTTGGCTCGGGCCGGTTTGAGTCGGAGCGTTCACACGTACGCAAGTGAATACTGTCCAATATACGCGTGCGTGTATCTCCACTTGACATCCGTATTAGTGTAAATCGGTTTCAGTAGCCGAATTAACTAGTGAAAGTGGTAGAATCTATGGCATATACTACGTACGATTCCCGCGAATGTTCGAGTCCAGTGAGGTCACTGACTGCACGCTCACGCGAAACTACCTGCCTGCTAATTATGTTAGTGGTTGATACCAATACTGACACTATGTCAACCCGTTAATCCCCAACCGCTTGCCGTATGGTTTATGGAGCCGGTTAAGTTGGAGCGGAATGTTTTGTAGTAAAGTTGGAATGGAATGCATTGTGATGAAATCCTCGTCTCACAGATAGATGGACAGCTGTGAAGGAGGTGAAGAAGAAGGGCAATGTGGAGAATGGGAGGGAGAGAGGGAGGAAGGCACGTAGAAGGGGAGGGAGGGAATGGCACGGTGAAAAACGAAACAAGGAGGGAGGAAGGGAGGAACATCATCTAAAACATCATGAACGTATGTTATGAAGAAGAGAAGGGAGATATGTCGTCGAAAAAAGAAGGAACGTATGTTATGAAGAAGAGAAGGGAGATATGTCGTGAATAAAGCGAGGGCGGTAGGGAGGGAAGTTTGCTGTGGAGAATGGAAGGGGCGCTTTGAAGACTAGACTGGAGGGATGTCACAAAGAAGAAGAGGAGTGGAAGAGGGTGACCACTGTCACAGTAGCGGTCACGCGTGTACCGCCGGAGCGTCGCGGCGCATCACACACGCACGCACGCACGCACACACGCACACACCTGCACGCGAGATGTAGCGCCGTGCATCCATCTTTGTCGCGCGCGTCCAACTGCGCTTTACTCGCCACCAGGGTGCGCACGCTGTCGACGTGCCCGCGGGCGGCCGCGCAGTGCAGCGGCGTTTCCTGTTCGCGGTTCTTGATGTCCAGCCGACATCCGGCGTTGCAGAGCATCTGGAAAGAATAGAGAGACGGATTCTGAGTTGACACGTCCTGCCAGAGAGATTGGGCTAACCTTGAGGTGGTGGGGAAGGGAGACTGAGATGTGAGAATACTAGAGCCTGAGTGTACGTACATGTGCGTCGACACTGCTTAACTGTGAGTGTGTATTAAGTGTACATTTATTTATGTTACTACATTGTATAATATACTGTCGAATTTTGTACGACTGCAAATACTGTATATCACATCTCTACTATATTGTACTGTATCAATGTACCGTTATACTTATATTAGTGCCTGTATTTCATGTATACATTTATGTTACCACATTGTATGTACTGCGAATTGTGCACGACTACAAATATTGTATTGTATAACGCATCTCAACTATGTACTTAATGTACGTTTTGTCAATGTTGGTCTAGAAATAAAATAAAAAAGATTTAAAAAAAACTATAAAAAAACTGTGAGTGTGGGATACGTCTATATTGTTACATGCAGTTATAAGCAGTTATGATAAATAGTTAAAATTTAGTTTCAATTTCAATTGTATACGTTATAATAAACTACTAATGATTAAAACTGTGTGACCTTTCACATTACTTTGATGTAGATGGAATGGTGGGCAGAGAATAAATCCGATAGGGAAATACGAATAGGACATGGAATTTAAATAACGAAAAAATCGGTAGATAGAGGCACGCATGTAATAAAATTCTATCAAAACGAAATATCAAGGGACATCTAAATTGCATCGCGTATTCTAGGCAAACTTCTATGCTTCCAGTATTTCTGACAGCAATTTCTGCAGAGACCAAACCGGCAACGAACCGAGTTTTATCTGCAATACACAATTCTAGTTCAACTTGATGTATGGTGACACGCGCACCCACTTTCGCATACTAAATTACCCCTCCACAGCATTGGTGGTTTCGTGAGGAATGTCACAGTGAAATTGCCTAATCATATAGTCATGCAATCACAGCATGACGTAGCCCTGAATGCAAGGTAACACCAAGAGTAGATAATAACACATAGCCGGGCTGGAACCTGTCACGTAAACCAACTACACGAATTAAATCAAGAATTGGGCACACGCACGCCCGTGTGTGTGCGTGCGTGCGTGCGTGCGTTCATGGATGTATCAGTGATTCTATTCCATGCCATTCTCAACACTCCAATTAATACATCGCAACGCACATTGTCATGCACATTCTCGCACGCACACGCACGCACATACACACACGCACGCACGCACACACACGGGCGGGCGTGTGCCCAATTCTTGATTTAATTCGTGTAGTTGGTTTACGTGACAGGTTCCAGCCCGTCTATGTGTTATTATCTACTCTTGGTGTTACCTTGCATTCANGGAAAGGAGGGGGGAGGGGTTGGGGGAGGGTTTGGGGAGGGGGAATGTGAGGAGAGGGGGAAGGTAGGGAAAGGGGAGAAAGAGAGGGGTGAGGGGATAGAGGAGGGGAGGGGCGGGGTATGGAGAGGGGTAGAGGAGGGGTTGGGCGGGGGAAGGGGTTGAGGAGGGGGCTGGGAAAGGAAGAGGGAGCGCAACACGTAGCAAGCCATATTTAACATTTTTCGACGTAATTTCGCGAGTGTGCGATTTTTTCCGGCGTACGTGATGGAAAGTGAGCACGCGTGGGAGGGAAGGTCCGCTCCTCTCACCTTGGGAGCCGTCATCTCAACCCCCCCCCCTCAAGGGGGTGGGGGTGATGACGAGGGAGGGCTTAGAAACGACCGTGTGACGAAACCCATCGCGAGAATAAAGAGAGTCTACCGACTTTCACCAGGGTTATGTACATCTTCTATCATATAGTAGATTATTCTATCATCAACACGTGGATAGTAGTATATAAGTATAATTACCTGTGATTATGTTTTACCTGTGTTCCGAGTCTACCGACTTTCACCAGGGTTATGTACATCTTCTATCATATAGTAGATTATTCTATCATCAACACGTGGATAGTAGTATATAAGTATAATTACCTGTGATTATGTTTTACCTGCGTACCGACTCTCGCCAGGGTTATGCACATGGTCATGCTGATGATTCCCCCAGTCGGGCGAGCGACAAATTCATATATCATCAACACGTGGATAGTAGTATAGGTATAATTACCTGTGATTATGTTTTACCTGTGTTCCGAATAATCTACACGATGATATAAGATGTACATAACCCTGGTGACAGTTGGAACACAGGTAAAACATAATCACAGGTAATTATACCTATACTACTATCCACGTGTTGATGATAGAATAATCTACACGATGATATAAGATGTACATAACCCTGGTGACAGTTGGAACACAGGTAAAACACAATCACAGGTAACTATACCTATATACTACTATCCACGTGTTGATGGTAGAATAATCTACTATATGATATAAGATGTACATTACCCTGGCGACAGTCGGTACACAGGTAAAACATAATCACAGGTAATTATACCTATAATACTATCTACATGTTGATGATAGAATAATCTACACGATGATATAAGATGTACATAACCCTGGCGACAGTCGGTACACAGGTAAAACATAATCACAGGTAACTATACCTATATACTACTATCCACGTGTTGATGGTAGAATAATCTACTATATGATATAAGATGTACATTACCCTGGCGACAGTCGGTACACAGGTAAAACATAATCACAGGTAATTATACCTATAATACTATCTACATGTTGATGATAGAATAATCTACATTATGATAAAAGATGATGGATAGATAACAGATAATAGATAATAGATAATAGATAAGATGATTAAATGGATAAAATATACATTAGCACATGGCAACTCAAGAAGGAGGCCACGCAGCAAATTAACTATCCGTAAGACACCGATAGTATATTAACTATCCGTAAAGCACCGATAGTAAATCAACTATCCGTAAGATACCGATAGTAAATTAACTATCCGTAAAGCACCAATAGTAAATCAACTATCCGTAAAGCACAGATAGTAAATTAACTATCCGTAAAGCACAGATAGTAAATTAACTATCCGTAAGACACCCATAGTAAATTAACTACCCGTAAAACACAGATAGTAAATTAACTATCCGTAAAACACCGATAGTAAATCAACTATTCGTAAAGCACCGATAGTAAATTAACTATAACTACAGTAAATCTACACAACACTAATAGTTAATTCATCTACCTAGCATAGAGACAGTTAATTAACTATGTGACATTAATAGTTAATTAGCTATCTAGCGTATGGATAGATGATTACCTACGTGGCACCAAAAGTTAGACACGTGTGTGATGAGTTACTGCCGACGACGACGACGACGATGACGACGACAACGCCGCTGCCACCGACGACGACGACGGGCTGGTAATGCATTTACAAGCGTCGCCAGATTGCACGGCTACCGACAAGAATTTCTTTTTAAGAGACCAACGTTCACCTAGAACCCGGACTGTACACAGTGTCCGTGTATACGTACCGTATATATTAGATACAATAATGTAACCCAACAAGAGTAGGGCGGTAGATGTAGCCCCACAAAACCAACCCCTACTCTTGTTGGGTTACATTATTGTATCTACATATATATATATACCCGTACGCTAGTAGTGTATACGTGCATATATATCCGTACGTACGTTGGCTTGTTGCATGGGTGTCAGTGTGGGTTTACCTGACTAGACAGGCCAGGCATGGCATCCGTCCCACCTTGGGGTGAGTTTACATCACAGGTCCTGCCTTGCTCGCTACTGCTGCCACCCGGGGTTTCTTCTTAATGAGGCATGCGCTGGTGTGTGTGAAGACGAGACAAGATTGAGAGGAAAGTGAGAGGCAACAGAGAGAGAGAAAGAGATGAAGACTGAGATGAGGCAGGAGAGAGAGAGAGAGGAGAGGAGGACGAGGAGAGAGAGAGAGACTTGATGAGAGACAGATGAGTAAAGAGAGAGGTAGGAAGACGACGAGAGAGAGAGAGGAGAGATGTCGAGAGGAAGATGAAGAGAGAGAGAGACCACGAGACAGGAGACAGGAGACAGAGACAGGACCAGAGACAGGACAGAGACAGAGACAGAGGACAGAGACGAGACAGAGACAGAACGTAGCCAGAAGACGGTAGAGCGTAGGGAGGGAAAGAGGAGAGAGGGAGAGAGAGAGGAGAGATGAGAGAGACCAGCATCTCTGAATAGATTAATGCCTGATCGAAAGCTCTTTGATTTGTAATAGCTGTCCTTCTGCACAGCTGCGTGTGACGTCACGTCTTATAATACCGTAAGCCAGAGACTTACAGACCTCATAGCCTGGATTAGTTCGTACACAGTATACAGAACCAGTACAGAATGTGATGCTGTATAGGATGTGAAGAGGAGAGATTGGTGGAAGTGTTAGAACTGTGGATCGGAAGCATGTTTTGTAGCGAGCATTCCGGTGTGCGTGTGGGGTGGGTGCTGTTTTTGGAGGTATAACCGTAGTTGCCCGTGTCGAGAAAAACAAGTTTACATCTTTAATTTGTGAAATATGACTCTTAGTTTCTTGAACCTGCTGCGTTTTAGAAGAACACGCCTGCGGACAACTTAACATGTTTCTGTCAATAACGGTCTATGAGAAAAAAGTTCGATGCCAAGACCTTAATTTTATGGCCCTAATTTTAGTTTCTGACAACGGGCCGCGGTTCTATTTATGTTTGCTCACTGATAGCTCAAAGTGCCCCAGCCCTAGGCGCATCCCGCTAGATTTATGCATAGCATTGCGGTAGTCTCGTCATTAAGTAGTCCTGTGGTCAACAGTGTGTTGCCCGTTGTGTGTGTGTGCGACGTGATGTGTGCGGGGTGATGTCGTGTGTGTGTGGGGTGTGTGCGTTGTGCGTCACGCTGGTTTGGTGCGTGCGACCTGCGGCGGCACGTGAGCTTACTGCGTTGCGCGTGCGATGCCGCTCCGATCAGGCGCTGCCGTGGGTGCGTCGTCGGCTGCGGTCACGTGCGACGTGGTTAGATGTATGTGGCCGTGCTTCCCTCAGTCATAGTAGAGAGCGCTATACTGTCTGGTTTGCGTTTATTACCCCATGGATCGCTACCGCATTTTTTCCTTCGTTATTACCGGTTACCAACACACTTGCAACGCGACGCATTGCCCTGCATGATCCGCCATCGCCTCCTAATTACCGGACATGACTCGCGGTAATTGCTTTACAAAGGACCAACACACACAACAGCGTGCGCATCCTTGGTTTTATTTCTAACTCGCGGTTAAAACCGTGAAAACCGCCGCCGAGTGGTTGCGTCGATGGATGCTCCGGTGGCGCGCTTGTAAGTGCTTCTGTTTTTTTAACTGTCGCCCTGCAGCCTTGGCTATATGCACGTATCACGTACGGTCGGATATATATGTGCACGACATACAACGTACGGATATATGATATGCCACGTATACACGTAGTACGGATAATATATGCTGCAACGCATTACACGTAGTACGGATACTACTATATGCACGTAATACACGTACGTAGGTTTTATGCACTGTATACATACTAGGCGTCGGGTATATAATTCTTGCCCACGGTTATACAGTACGTACCGGAATATATATGCTGCACGCATACACGTACGTACGGTATTATATATGCATCGTATACGTACTGTACGTTGCAGTATATATGCACGACATACACTACTAGCGTAACGGTATTTATAATTCTGCACGTAATTACACGTACGGTACGGATATATATGCTGCAGATACACGGTAGCGTACCGGATATATATATTGGCAGTATACACGTACGTGACGGATATATATGCCGTATCACATACTAGCGTAACGGGTATATTATTCTGACGTATACACGTACGGTCAACGGATATATTATATGCACGTATCCTACGGCGTACGTACGGATATATATGCACGTATACACGTACGTACGGATATATATGGCACGTCTACGCGTACGTTCGGATTATATATGCACGGTTACACGTAGTACGGATATAATATGCACGTTACACGACGTACGGATTAGTATATGCACGTATACAGTTACGTACGGATATTATGCTGCACGTTATACACGTGAAGTACGGTATATATATGCAGTATACCGTTACAGTATACGAGAATATATTGCACGTATACACGTAATACGGATATATATGCAGTATACACGTAGTACGGTATATATGCTGCACGAATATCGTACGTCGAATATATATGCACCGTTACACCGATACGTCACGGTTATTATGCTGCCGATACGCAGTTAGTACGGCCATATATAATGCTCGCCACGTATAACACGTAGTGGACGGTATATGATGATGCCACGCTAGCACGTCGTACGGATATATATGTACGTAGTCAACGTATCGGGGATATATATGCTGCACGCATTACACGTGACGTACGGAATAATATTATGCGCAGTTAC
>NW_014577911.1:0-510 GCF_000485595.1 Priapulus caudatus
TTGTCTCTCCATGTCCGCTGTCACTCAGCCTGCGCTGTCCCTCCGTATCCGCTGTCACTCAGCCTGCGCTGTCTCTCCATGTCCGCTGTCACTCAGCCAGCGCTGTCCCTCCATGTCCGCTGTCACTCAGCCAGCGCTGTCACTCCATGTCTGCTGTCACTAAGCCTGCGCTGTCCCTCCATGTCCGCTGTCACTCAGCCAGCGCTGTCCCTCCATGTCCGCTGTCATTCAGCCAGCGCTGTCACTCCATGTCCGCTGTCACTCAGCCTGCGCTGTCCCTCCATGTCTGCTGTAACTCAGCCTGCGCTGTCCCTCCATGTCCACTGTCACTCAGCCTGCGCTGTCCCTCCGTGTCTGCTGTCACTCAGCCTGTGCTGTCCCTCCATGTCCGCTGTCACTCAGCCTGCGCTGTCACTCAGCCTGCGCTGTCCCTCCATGTCCGCTGTATACATGCACGTGCGCACACAGACACGTGCACGCACGCACGCACTACCACACATACATGCACGC
>NW_014577911.1:2425-6369 GCF_000485595.1 Priapulus caudatus
CGCTGTCACTCAGCCAGCGCTGTCTCTCTGTGTCCGCTGTCACTCAGCCTGCACTGTCACTCTGTGTCCGCTGTCCTTCTGTGTGACCCGACTCTGTCTCTCGGCTGCTGTCTCTAGTTCTGGCGTTTGCATGTGGAATGTTGGACAGCCAATCTGCAGCGGCTCACCTAGGCAACGAGAAAAACAGCTATCACGACATCTAGCCAGTCTAATATTAGAAGTTCATCAATCAGACAAATGTACTTGTAATTGTACACGATGGACGCACGCACGTACACACGCACGCACGCATGCACGCATCAACGTACGCACGCACGTACACACAGACACGCACGCACGGCACGCATGAACGCACACACGCACGCACGCACGCACGCGCACGCGCGCATGTACGTACACACACGCACGCACGTACACACACGCACGCGCGCGCACGTACACGCACGCACGCATGAACGCACGCACATACGTACACGCACGCACGCACGCACGCACACGGGCGCATGCACAGGCGCGCATGCACACATGAACGTACGGACACACGCACACACGCACGCACACACGCACGCACGCACGTACACGCAAGCACGCACGCATGAACGCACACGCACACGCACACGCGCGCATGCACGCATGGAGGTACGCACACACGTACACACGCCCGCACACACGCCCGCACCCACGCATAAACGCACGCACGCACGCACGCACGCATGAACGTACGCACGCACGCACGCATGAACGTACGCACGCACGCACGCACACATGAACGTACGCACGCACGCACGCATGAACGTACGCACGTACACACGCATNAAGGTACTGATCCATCACTAGTCTGCTGTAACTCAGACCAAGGCGCTGTCCTCCATTCCGACTGTCCTAAAACACCGTGTAACCGCATGTCACTAAAAAACCATGAATCGCACAAATGTCACAAAAAAAACAACAGCCAGCGTAGGAAAGCCTACCATAGAATCCAGACGATGTCACACATCAGAACCTGACACTGTCACTAAAAAAAAAAAAACAAAACATGTATCCGCTGATCGCTTCAAAGCTGTGTGAACCGACACTAGGTTCTCTCGGAAAAACTGCTGCTCTCTAAGTTCTGCGATTTGCAATGTGGAATGCTGGAGACAAAAGACGACAAAATCTAGACAGCGGCTCACACATAATGGCAACACAAGAGAAAAAAGAAACAAGGCTATAAAACGACATACAAAGAAGGCCATGAAAAAAAATAACGACTAATAATATAAAGAAAATTATACATCAAACACTACGCAACAAATAAAATAAAACTATAAGTACAACGATGAAAACGCAACGACACAAAGGTAACACACGCACGACACGCACAGCACAAGCATACAACAGTACACACGAAAAAAAACAAAAAAACAAAGCAAGACAACAATAACGCCACCCACACACCCACCACCACCAACAGTCACCACAACCAGACACGCCCAGCACCACCACACCAAAGCAACACACCCACTAACAACACGCACGCAGCAGCATGAACGCACACTAACGCACGCCAGCACGCACGCGCACGCCGCGCATGCACGTCACACACGACCACACCCGCACAGCACGTACAACACAATCAGCACTAAAAACAGCGCGTTCGACGAAAGTACACAAAAGATACGCACGCATAGAACGCAAACGCAACACATGAACAATAAACACGCGACGACACGTAGCACATAATAGCACAAGAACTAAAACGCAAGGCACGCAACCCGCACGAATTGCAACAACGCAACACTAATGAAGCTCTCCTATAAAAACATCAAACACCAAAAAAAAACGAAAAATTATAACACATGTCAAAACACCAAATTAACCACTCGCCAGGGTACACGCACGCTACATCACGCACAAAGCGTGCATGCACGCATGGAGGTACGCAACACACGCAACACGCGCCGCACCCACGCATAAACGCACGCACGCATGCACGCACGCACGCACGCACGCACGCAGCGCACGCACGCCACGCATGAACGTACGCATGCACGCACACGCACGACACTACTGAACGTACGCACGCACGCACCCATGAACGTACGCACGGTACACACGCAGATGAACGTACGCAACGCATGAACATACGCACGTACGCATCAACGTACGCACGCACGCACGTACGCAGAAACGCATACATGAATGTACTCACGCACGCCCGCATAAACGCACGCGCGCACGCACGCATGAACATACGCAGGTACGCACCATAAACGTACGCACGCACACATGAACGTGGCGCACGCAGACGCAGCGCATGAACGACCACGGCACGGGCATAAGAACGGTAGCGCACGCATGAACGAACGCACCGGCAGCGACACAGCATGAAACAATGAACGTACGCACGCACACATGGACGTAAGCACGTACGCATGAACGTACGCACGCACACATGGACGTAAGCACGTACGCATGAACGTACGCACGTACACACGCATGAACGTACGCACGCATGATCGTACGCACGCATGAACAAACGCACGTACGCATGAACGTACGCACGCACGCACGTACGCACGCACACATGAACGTACGCACGCACGCACGCATAAACGTACGCACGCACGCATGAACGTACGCACGCACGCATGAACGTACGTACGCACGCATGAACGCACGTACGCACGCACACATGGATGTACGCACGCACGCACGCACGCACACATGAACGTACGCGCGCACGCACGCATAAACGCACGCACGTACGCACGCATGAACGCACGCACACACGTATGAACGTACGCACGCACGCACGCATGAACGCACGCACACACGCATGAACGTACGCACGCACGCACGCATGAACATACGCACGTACGCATGGACGTACGCACGCACGCATGAACGTACGCACGCATGAACATACGCACGTACGCATGGACGTACGCACACACGCACGCACGCACGCATGAACGTACGCGCGCACGCACGCATGAACGTACGCACGTACGCACGCATGAACGTACGCACGCACACATGAACGTACGCACGCACACTGACAGATTAAAGACTGTTATTCGAGGAAGACCAGCGCTCCTAATTTAGCTCCTAATTAGATTAATGCTCTGTCCGCTCCATAAGCCGCATCTATGCTTCAGTGTCACGTTCGCCATCCCGGTGACACCTATATACCCGCACAGTCACAGACTAACCACCTACAGTGACAGCGCTAGTGACAAATTGACACCTATAAGGATATATTATCCATGTTGCAAGGTTTGGGGACAGGTACAGTTACCTGTTCGTAGATACTTCATGATGACAGGTATATTGATAGCTTACCTGTCTTTAGGTTTTTCATGGTGAAGAATCCGCGCATGCTGCCCTGCGTTGTGTTGATGGTTGTGCAGCTGATCCACCTGCAGCGCGTACCTGGTCTCATCACAGGATACTCACCTGTAATCAACAGTAACAGCCAGGTATACAATCATAGGTATACAATAGCAGGTATACAATCACAGATATACAATCTTAGGTATACAATAGCATGTATACAATCACAGGTATACAATCATAGGTATACAATAGCAGGTATACAATCACAGGTATACAATCATAGGTATACAATAGCATGTATACAATCACAGGTATACAATCATAGGTATACAATAGCAGGTATACAATCACAGGTATACAATCATAGGTATACAATAGCATGTATACAATCACAGGTATACAATCATAGGTATACAATAGCAGGTATACAATCACAGGTATACAATCATAGGTATACAATAGCATGTATACAATCACAGGTATACAATCATAGGTATACAATAGCAGGTATACAATCACAGGTGGTGGTGTGGTGGAGATGGTGATGGTGGTGGTGGTGGTGGTGGTGGTGATGGCGGTGGTGGTAGACTGGTAGGGGTGGTGGTGGTGGCGGTGGCGGTAGTTGT
>NW_014577911.1:6615-15972 GCF_000485595.1 Priapulus caudatus
TATATATATATATATATATCGCCCTTGAATCTAGCGGGATTTGCAGGATTAACATTAGGTATTAGGTTTAGACACGTTAGCCTCGCAAACAGTACGACGCTCGAAAACACACTCACACGCACAAACAGGTCGCCTTCAACCTCGCAACATCGGCAATACACAGATTCGTGTGATTTTCTCAAGTAAAATGCACTAATGCCTCACGTATGCAATTCCGTGTGAGAATGTAAGGCGATACCTCATCGTAGGTTGTGCGCGTGTCATACACCCCCACACACACACGCACATGAATGCACGCACGCACGCACGCACGCACACACGCACGCACACACACTCATACACACAGGAACCCACGCACACACACACACATGCACGCACGCACGCACGCACGCACACACATTACACACACACATATACACACACACACATACTCATACACACGCACGCACGCGTGCGCGCGCGCACACACACACACCCACACACACACACTCACCCACCCACACACACACCCACCCACACGCACGCACGCACGCACGCACGCACACACGCATGCACGCGCGCACACGCACGCACGCACACGCATGCACGCACGCAATGTTTTTGAATTTGTTCTTTCGCAACATATTTGCGAAGCTATTGGTTCATGACTAAATCATCCGAAGTTTGCTCAGCTGCCCAGCAAGTGGCGCCCTTGAGTCCTTGACGTTATCGGGGAGGTCTAATTCGTTAGGAAATGGGTTAATTGGTCTTCAGAGGGATTGGCACTGCGTCCGACAGCACGGCAGACCTCATTAGACGTTATAATCATCGTTAGCATCTGCTGTGATTGCGAAAGCGACGGAAAATACCTCGGCAGCAGCAGCAGCAACAGTCGTACTGGCAGTGGTAGCAGTAGCAGCAACAGTAGCAGCAGTAGTAGCAGTAGCAGTAGTAGCAGCAGTAGCAGTAGCAACAGTAGCAGTAGCAGCAGCAGCAGCAGCAGCAGCAGCCGTAGCAGCAGCAGCAGCAGCAGTAGTAGCAGCAACAGTAGCAGCAGCAGCAGCAGCAGTAGTAGTAGCAGCAGCAGCAGCAGCAGTAGCAGCCGCAGTAGCAGCAGTAGCAGCAGCAGCAGCAGCAGTAGTAGCAGCAGTAGCAGCAGCAGCAGTAGCAGCAGTAGCAGCAGCAGCAGTAGTAGCAGCAGTAGCAGCAGCAGCAGCAGCAGCAGTAGTAGCAGCAGTAGCAGCAGCAGCAGTAGCAGCAGTAGCAGCAGCAGCAGTAGTAGTAGCAGCAGCAGTAGCAGCAGCAGTAGCAGCAGCAGCAGCAGTAGCAGTAGTAGTAGTAGCAGCAGCAGCAGCAGCAGTAGCAGCAGTAGCAGCAGCAGCAGTAGTAGTAGTAGCAGCAGCAGCAGCAGCAGTAGCAGCAGTAGCAGCATCACAGGCAATGAGGAGCAAATACGAGTCTGACGCTCCAAAATAATGCGTCGTAAAAAGGCAAGGCGTAGGTACGTCGCTGACGGCGATCACAGCACAACGCACCGCATGCACGCATGCCACGCCTACGCACGCACACGCATTTCACATGCATGCACCGCCACACACACACACACACACACACGCATGCACGCACCACACGCATGCCACGTACACACGCACGCACACACACGCACACACGCACGCACGCACACAGTTATCATTACTATTGATTTGATATGTGTTCTGCCGCCAACATATTTGCGGAAGCTAGGGTGGCTTCGAATGACCTAAATCAATCCGAAATGTGCCTTAGTGCCCAGTCAAGTGGCCGGCGCCCTTGCAGTCCTTGACGTTTATCGGGGACGGTCTAAATTCGTTTAGGAAATGGGTTTGTTAATGGTCTTCAGAGGATTTGCACTGCTTCCGCACAAGCCACGGCAGCATCTCGATTAGAAGTTATATTCATCGTTAGCATCTGCCCCTGTGAATGTGAAAAGCCGACGGTAAATTACCTCGCAGCGAGCAGCCCGCAGTAGCAGCAACTAGTGCGTTACTATCCAGTAACAGCCATAGTAGCAGCAGCAGCAGCAGCAGTAGCGGTAGCAACAGTCTACTAGTCCAGCGAACAGCAGTAGTAGTAGCAGCAGCCAGCAGCCAGCAATAGCAGCTGCGTAGTTAGTAGTAGTGTAGCGCAGTAGTAGCAGCAGTTAGCAGCAGTCGTACTTAGCAGCCAGTAGCGCAGCACCCAGCAGCAGCAGCAGCAAGTAGCAGCCAGCAACAGTCGCTACTATCAGGAACAGGCAGTAGTAGTAGCCAGCAGCCAGCAGCAGCAGCCAATCAGCCAGCTGCAGTATAGTAGTAGTAGCAGTAGTAGCCGCGTAGCAGTATGCAGCAGCAACAGTCGCACTCAGCAACAACAGCCAGCAGCAACAGTAGCAGCTAGTAGCAGCTAGCAACAGTAGCATCAGTAGCAGCAGCAAACAGTACGGTAGACAGCACACCGCCCACCACCACCGCACCACAGCACAGGCCACGCCCACACCGCCACCCGCACCGCCACCGCACCGCCCACGCGCACCGCACCGCACCGCACCGCCCACCGCCCACCGCCACCGCACCGCACCGCACCGCCACCGCACCGCACCGCACCGCACCGCCACCGCACCGCACCGCACCGCCACGCACCGCACCGCACGCGCACCGCACCGCACCGCACCGCCCGCAACCGCACCGCACCGCACCCGCACCGCACCGGCCACCGCACGCGCACCGCACCGCACCGCACCGCCACCGCACCGCACCGCACCGCCCCAACCGACCACCGCACCGGCACCGCACCGCACCGCACCGCACCGCCCACCGCACCGCCACCGCCCACCGCACCGCACCGCACCGTCACCGCACCGCCATCTCACCGCCACCGCCACCGCACCGCCCCGCACGCACCGCACCGCACCGCCACCGCAGCCGCACCGCCACCGCCACCGCCCACCGCAGCCGCACCGCCACCGCACCGCACCGCTCCCACCGCACCGCACCGCACCGCCACACCGCCCACCGCACGCCACCGCACCGCACCGACCGCACCGCCACCGCACCGCCACCGCACCGCACCCGCACCGCCACGCACCGCCACCGCACCGCACCGCACCGCACCGCACCGCCCACCGCACGCGCACCACACCACACCACACCACACCACACCACACGCACACCACACAGGCCACAGCCACACCACCACACCACACCGACACCGCACCGCCCACCGCCCACCGCCACCGCACCGCCACCACAGACAGCACCCACGCCGCACCGCACCGCACCGCGCCGCGCCGCGTCCGCGCCGCACCGCACCGCCACGCCGCCACCGCACCGACGCACCACAAGCGCACGCTTTCGCCACCACAGCAGTGCCGCCACCGCACCGCACCGCCACCGCACCGCACCTCGCACCGCCCCACCACAAGCACGCCGCCACCACAGCATGCCGCCACCGCCAACCGCACCGCACCGCACCGCACGCCACCGCACCGCACCGGCCCCACCGCACCGCACCGCACCGCATCCGCACCGCACCGCCCACCGCACACAGCACCCAGCACAGCCACCACAGACAGCCACAGCCACAGCACACCACACCGACCACCACACCACACCACACCACACCACACCACACCAGCACCACACCACACCACACCACCCACACCACACCACACACACCACATCCACACCACACCACACCACACCACACCACACCACACCACACTACACCCGCACCGCACCACACCACACACAACCACACACACAGCACAGCACAGCACAGGCCACAGTCACAGCACACACACCACACCACACCACAGCCACAGCACAGCACACCGCACTGCATCGCACCACACCACACCACACCACACCCACCATACCATAAACCATACCATACCATACCGATGCTTGATAATACCATACCATACCTGTAACCATACCGATTACCATACCATACCATACATACCATACCATCAATTTACCATTACCATACTTGCATCATTTACCACACCATGCCATACCATTGAACTGCCCACTCGTACCGCTACCGTTACCAGACTATAATCATGTTGATGGTTCGCCATACTATACAATATCCTATCTCGGTTATGCAACATGGCATGCCATGCAATGCTTTATGCATTGTCATAGCTACTTGGTTCTTTTGTGTTACGTCTTATATTAATTGGCTGGTCTTAGCCGAGTGGGAGAGAAAGCAGCTCGCATTTGTTACGTGAGATTATAGGCTGCGCGAACGAACGAAGGTGATATTAATTCGCTAGTGGTTTACGTAAGAACGCGTGTTGTCTGCAGCAACAACATGTGTGGCGCGGATCATTCTGTGCTTACTGCGTGCTATCTGGTGCGTGCGTGAGCGCGGTACATGGTGCGCTTGCGCATATTTGCCGGGGCTGCGTATTGCCGTCGCTATCTGTGACTGTTGGAGGTCGCGGGATGGAAAAGAGACCCGATGTGCTGAGAGTGCAGTGACGTGATGGGTGGTGATGGATTTTGTTGGTTCGCTGGTTGGCGGTGCATGTGTGGGCATGGGTTATGTTGTCCACCGGCTGCTGTGCTGTGGATGCACTCGTGTGTCGCGATTCCGCTCAGTGCCGGGTGAGTGAGGTGTTCGGTGAAAAATGAGTATGAGACTATGATCCGCGCGGCACTGTGTCCAAGTGCTGTGCCGTCGTACGTCTACCGTGGCTTGCCTGTACGGTGGCGTTCAACCAACGGAGATGAAAGAAGCCATGCTGCGATTTCAAAAAATGGTTTTTAAAAATCTTGGTCTCTTGTTCCATTTTTCTTGTCCATTAGGTAAAACTTTCGTGTGCTGTCAGTGTTTCTACCTTGCTCTCGTGGTGTGTTTGGGTTGGGTGGTGATTTCTGATCCGGGTTGCCGATATCGCCATCGGTACTAGCAGCGTGGATGTCACATTGTTTGTCCGCAGGCCCACAATAAATTTACGCACTTTTGACGCGCGACGGGTCACGATCAGTACGACAACACACACAACACCACCACACCACACTCACAGACCCAGACTTAAAATCCAAAATTAGTCCGATCAAAACACACATTTCGGTTGTTGGTTTTTTTTGGTGGTTGTGTATGATTTTTGTTGCATATAATTTCACGTATAAATGAATTGGAGTGTCAATGACACTGTTGCTTGTTTGTGTTTGGTGTTATGTGGGTCGTTTGTTTTTCCGGTTCTTTCAGGATCTTGACTCTTCGCTGGTGTTGGTGATCGGCTTTTGCTGCTTTGTGGTGGATATAGTATGAGGTGTGAGGGGGGTGGTTTTTTGTTGGAAGAAGGAGGTGGTGTATATAAAGTCAAGAGTATATATGTTGGGAAAGATACTGTTGTGTTGTGTTTGCCCCATGGTAGAAGTCAGCATCGGTTTGAGCATATCTCTGCCTGTTTGTCTGACCTCTTTGTATATTACTTTATGTGATGTTATTCTTGAGTATGTTATTCGTTCGCACTTTGGATGATATATTCCCGGAGTTTGTTTTGGGTTTGTTTCTTTGTGTGGGTTGTTATGTATGTCAACATTAGGGGTTTCATGCTCCATTGGAGCAGTTATAGTTGAGTTGTGTGGAGATCGTAAAAACGAGTTTTCGGTGTGAATGTGAGAAGTATTGGGTACTTGTGGAGTGTTGATTGTTTACTGTTGTGATGATTGGGTTGTTGTGTGGTTGGTGTTGGTAGTAGGTTATGGTTGTGGTGTGGGTCGGTGCGGTGTTGTGTTTTTGGTGTGGTGTGTGTGGTCACCTGATGTTTCTTCTGGTGGTGTTGGTTTTGAGGTTGGGTTGTTGGTAGGATCTGTGGTTATGATAATAGTGAGGTTCGTTGGGTTAGTTTGAGGTGGGTTGTTTTGTTTTGTGAGATGAGAATAGGTGATGTTTTTTTGTTAGTTTTAGTTACTTAGGGTTGAGCTTATGTCTCTTGCCATTGTATTGTGTTTGTCTGGTGCGGTGTGATTGGTGTTTTTGTATTTGGATGTGGTAGGAGTAGAGACGGATTGTTGTTTTATGTGGTGCGAGTTGTGTTGGGTGGGTTGGTGTTTTGGTGGCGTTTGTGTGTGTGCTTGCGGGTTCTTTTTGGTGGCAGTGATGGTGTTCTTGGCTGTGGTGGAGCTTGTGAGTTGATTTTCGGTGCTGGGGTGTCGGGGGGTCGTGGTGGTTTGTTGGGGTTTGTGGTTTATTTTATATGGGGCCTGTGGTATGGCGGTGTGTTTGTGTGGAGTTGGTTTTTATGGGTTTCTGTTTGGTTTGTGTGGGGTTTTTGTCTGAGCCAGTTGTACTTGGAGGCACAAAATTAGGGTTGATGTTTTGGGGCGTATATGGTTTGTTTTGTGTTGGGGACAAAATCGATGTCAGAATTTTAGTGGTGGTATGGGCCTTATTTTCCATTGTTGTTTTTTGTTTTGGCCGGCTACTACTTGATTTGGAACGTTTTTGTTCGCTCTTGGTGTGTGTGTTTTTGTGTTTGCGGTTTTGGTGTGTTTTATTTGTTTTTTCGTATTTTTGAGGTATAGCTAGGTGGGGTAATGGGGGCTGTGTCGTTGTGTTTTGGGTGTTGGTATGCTGAGTTTGGTGGCTTTTGTTTTCTGTGTTTTTTTTTTGTTTTTGTGGGGTGTGTGTGTCGTGATGTTGTGGTCTATTTCTTCTGTGTTTTTTGTGTTGTCGTGCTTTTTTTTTGGGTGTTCTTTGTGGTTGGTGTGTTGTTGTTATTTTTTGGTGGTTTTTTGGCGCCGGTTGGTGGTGTTGTTGGGTTGGTGGGTGTCGTGTTGTGGGCTTTTCGTCGTTTGATCTGTAAGTTCTTATTTTTATAGTAGTGATCTGGGTGTTTTCCGGTTTCAATCTTATCTACGTGTGTTGTAGTTTGTGGCTGTTTGTGCCAGTTTGTAGTTTGTTGGGTGTGGTGGTTTGGTGTGTATTTTTTATGTTGACAACGGTTATATTGCAATTGTGGAGAGACTGTTTGATGTAAGGGTGTTTTGTTGTGGTAGGGGGTGTGTCTTTGTTTCGATAATTATCTTGGGCGGTGTTTGGGTTTCGACTTGTTGATTTTCTCCTGTTTGTAATGGTTCCATATTTTTGGCCTCTGCTTCTTTTTTGACCTGCGGGCTCTGGTGATGTTCCGATGATATTTGGGGTTTCTGGGTTGTGAGTCCTTGAAGTCGGGGTCTTGTACTGAGTGTTCATGGTTTTGTTACTGAGTTTATAGCGAGTGGGATCGGTTTGGTCTTGTGGTGTGTGTTGTTCTGTGGTTTGGGTTTGATTCCGGGGTGGGGCTGGGTGGACTGATTGTCGTTTGCTGGTGTATTTCTGTTTTTGGTGTTCTGTGTTTTTTTCGTTGGTGTTTTTGTGTTTGTGTTTTTGGTTTTTTTTGTGGGTTGTGGTTTTGTTTTTTTGCTTAGGGATTCTGATTGTGTTGTGTGTGTGGTTGAGTGGTGGGTTTGTTGTGTGAGTGATGTTATGTTTTGGGTGATATTTGTGTGTTCTATTCTGGCTTTTATTTTCTTGTGTGGGTTCGGTGGGGTAGTTTACGGTTGAGTTTGACTCTTTTTTTGTACGACGGTTTGATCCATGCGGTTGCTTTTTTGTTCATGTTGTTCCTTTTGTTTTTTGGGTGTGGTGGGTGTTGTGTTTCGTTTTCTGGTGTTGGTTGGTGTGGGGTGCGTTGAGGGGTGTGTGTTATGGTGTCATCGTGTGTGTGGGAGTGCTCTTTTTGGATTGAGTCTTTGTGTTTGTGGGGGGGGTTTTGTGTTCTTCTTGTTTTTTTTCTTCTTTGGTGTTTGTTGGTTGTTCTTTGGATGGTGATGGTTTTGTGGTGTATCGTTTGTTTTTTCCGTTTTTTTGGGTGGGTCTTTTGTTTGTGTTTAGTGGTTGGGTGTCTTGGTGGTTGTGGTTTGTTGTGTGTCAAGGGGTCTGTGTTCGAAGGGCTTGATGTTTATTGAGGGTTTGCTTTTCTGGGATTTCGTAGGACTCGATGTGGTGTTTTGTCCGGTTAAAAGTATTGACTGTTGTTGATGCATAGGAGCGTCGAGACCTCGGCATATGGGAGTTTTTCCTTCGTTTTGGAAATATATAGGGCGTGTTGCTGGGTCGATAATAGGTTTTCTTGGGATTTTAGCAGTGCGGCGGATGATAAGGACCCCAAACAGCCATGTGTGTGTGGTAAGCGGGTCTTTGGGTTCTGTCTTCGGTGCAAAGTCGGACCACAGGATGTGATCAAATTAGGTTAGTAAGTGTTTTCTGAGTGTTTAATGTGGGTGCAGTGAGGTACTTGATGCTTCACAGTGGCGTTTGTAGCTTGTATCAGTGCTTTTGTTGTCTTAGGGATGCATGTCTTTTTGGCCTGTCCCGATGGTGGTTGTAGAGAGGGCACGTTAGGTCGTGGATTTGGGTGTTTTTTGGATGACTTCCGTGGAGGTTTGGGTCTGTTCTATGTTAAATTAGTCTTGTCTGACGGCGAGGTGTTCTTTGACGGCATGTGGCCGGTACTTGGGACGGTGCGTCAATGGGTGTGTGTTGATTACGCCCTACCGTTGGAATTGCTTAATCAGGTTGTCTCTGAGGTGTTTGGCTACCGCACTGATTCATGCGTTAGAATGCGAGGTCAGAGTATAAAGTTTTAGACGCTTTTCGTAGGCACCACTGGTGTCAGGTGTGTATGGCGCTATGAGGACCCCCTGGTGATAAGTTGTTGTTGGCCCAATCGTTTTCCGCGATTGGGGGATTTGTCAGCCTGGGTTGGGGCAGTTACTTTTATAATGTTATGTTTGTCTTTAGTGTGTCCTTAGTGGGATGAAGAGTAGTGGTCTGTTCGTATGTCGCGCAGGTGTGTCCTGGGCTTAATCAGTAACTTTTTGTTGGGTTGGGGTTTGCTGTTGGTTTGTTTCTTAGGTTGGGGGTTTGAGATAGATGGTCCTGCTGTTACGCCTTTGTAAGTAAAATGTGTTTTGTTCATCGTGGTTGTGCTGTCATTATTTTTTGCTTAATTGTTTGTGGACTTGATGCAGTTAATATCGGGAAAACGTTACCGAAAAATCAGGCTTGAATGGTTTTTGTGCTGTGCTTTTGCGTTGTTGTTGGCTTTGTAATTTTTGGAGCCTTGGAATACGTCGTGTTGTGTCACTTGGTTGCCCTTTTTATGTTTTTATGAATGTGAAAGCAGTTTGGATTGCCATATTATGTGTAGTGTTCCTGTCCAAGCATGGAACTGTCTCATGAGTGCTGTGAACTCGTTTGTGTCCTACGCGTGTACGGGGGGTTTTGTGAGTGGTTTGAATGGATTCCAACGCGGGCTTTTGTTGGCGACTTATGAAGGTATGCTGTGTGTGCAACGTATGA
>NW_014577911.1:15982-18039 GCF_000485595.1 Priapulus caudatus
GCACAGCACAGCACAGCACAGCACAGCACAGCACACCACACCACACCACACCACAGCACAGCACAGCACACCGCACTGCATCGCACCACACCACACCACACCACACCACACCATACCATACCATACCATACCATACCATACCATACCATACCATACCATACCATGCTTGATCATACCATACCATACCATACCATACCATACCATACCATACCATACCATACCATACCATACCATACCATACCATACTTGATCATACCACACCATGCCATACCATACTGCCCACCGTACCGTACCGTACCAGACTATATCATGTTGATGTTACGCCATACTATACAATATCCTACGGTACAACATGATGCCATGCAATGCTATGCCATTACAATGTGTGTAGTGTAATAAGGTAGCGAGGGGAGAGAAAGCAGCTGCGATTGTTAGTGAGAAACGTGCGGAAGAAAAGAAATACAGTGTTTACGTAAGAAGCTGTTGCTGCAGCAACAACATGTGTGCGTGCTTGCGCATGTGCGTGCGTGCGTACATGCGTGCGCGCGTGCGTGCGTGCATGCGTGAGTGAGTGTGTTCGTGCGTGCATGCGTGTATGGCGCTGCTGCTGTACAAAAAAGCATCTCATTTCAAAAATGTAAAAAATCTTCCGTTTCCATTCATTCCATTAGGAATTTTCGTGTGATATAATTTCACAATGAATGAAAGTGTCAATGACACTGTAGCTCACCTTGGGTGTGATAGAAGAGGAAGGGGGAGATATAAAGCAAGAGTACATATGGGAGAACTCCCATTATATAGCATTAGCATATCTCCCATTATATACTTATATACTTATATATCTCCACTTATATATATCCCAGTCAAATTACTGCAACAAAGAATCTAAAACACAATATTACAGGTATATACATGATTGTAGAGTTGTTGACCAGTTAGATGAAATAAATGAAATAGTACGTTGTCATCTCTCCCATAGCAGTAACAACTGTTTTGGGGCTAGCCTTACACATTTACATACACAAATTTAACAAAATCGAATGAATTTAGATGGCCATTTCCATGTTTTGCCCAACAGTGGACGTTGCTCGAAAGTAGGTCGACTGGCGTGCTCCAAAATAGGACGTTCAAACATCTCCCATAGGAGTAACAACTATATGCAATTTGAAACATGAGGGTCAAACGGTTCTTGAGTTATCGTTGACCGTAGCCAAATGTTGACGGACGGACAGACGGACGGACGGATGAACGGTCGTACGACGGACGACACCCCATGGCAATAGCTCATCTTGACGATGTCAAGGCGAGCTAAAAATTAACAGTTTAAAATTATTGACTTTCAAGTAAATAAAAAATTATTTATACACGTGGACAAATTAGGTCTGGCCTATTTTACGTCCATACTACTGATTACTCCAACAAAATAATTACTACGAGTTTGTGCTGTTATACGCTATAAAACAGCAAATGAACAGCAAATTTGCGCCTGCATTTCTGAGCTTCGCGAAAATAAAATGTAACACAAATGCTATTACAAATGCTGCTACAACTGCTGCTACAAAAAGGAGCCGTGTTTACGCGACGTATATTCTTCGAGATCGGTGCCTATCTCGACATTTAGACAAGCGTATCATATTGCAGAGACACGGTACCGCGATCGATAGCATCTCAGCAATTAGTAGGAGAATCACGCACTACTGATGTTTAAATGCGTGAACGAATCACCGAGTATCAGCCTAGTACGTGGGCGAATATGCGCCTGGAGTGTAGAGTAACTCCTAGTAAACGTGGGAGGTTTGCTCCCCTGCGAACAGTAACTAAAGAGCAGCCAGTACACATGACACATGACAGCTCTACTAATTATTACAGCCATATAGCCGTGAGGCTATGCATGTATACTAACCGTGATTAACAACACGAATCTAAAAAGCATGTATGTAATGTGTTTGGGTGCGTACGTGCGTGCGTACGTACGTGGATTTATATATATATATATATATATATATATATATATATATATATATATATATATAATAATAATATATATATATATAGTA
>NW_014577911.1:18142-25301 GCF_000485595.1 Priapulus caudatus
TGTGTGTGTGTGTGTGTGTGTGTGTGTGTGTGTATGTGTGTGTGTGTGTGTGTGTGTGTGTGTGTGTGTGTGTGTGTGTGTGTGAGTGTGTGCGCGCGCGCGTGAGCGCTTGTGGGCTTGCGTATGTGTGTGTGTGTATTTATGCGTGCGTGCGTGTGCGTGTATGCGTACACAACGCGCAAAACCCCCACAGATACTGTATAGCGTACTATAGACTACTATGTAGAAAAAATCGAACATTTTACAAGTACTACACGGTGCTGACACCTAGTGGGAACATTTGATTAAAACTGTTCTATGTGTTTAGTGTTTAGTCTCAAGTGTTTAGTATTATATATCTAATAAGATAGACCGATATATTTCGTCTGTTCTAGATAGAAATTCAAACACGAGTGGTTCCACCTTATCTGATCTGTTAGGTTAGTAACCCGGATTTAACCGAAGCCGAGATTGGCTTAGATACAAATATCTCGAAAAAATGGCCTAAATATGTTTCCGGAAATTCTCCAAAAAATCTTTAAATATCTCACAAAATTTTCTAAATATCCCCAAATTTTTTCTAAATATCTCAGTTATTTCAACGTAATGTCTTTTAAACATATTTATTGTGAGCGAAAAAATCATACGCTGTTTACGAATCTCCATTCGCTGGGTTTCCCCGGAGCTCCGCCCACTTTAAAAATAGTGTTAGTATTGTGGCCATAGTGGTATCCTGAGTGTACGAAGGGGAACTGCATGCAGTTTGCACCGCTGGATGGTTTTTCTTAACAGAAAAGGACAAACTCATCTTTACAAATCCTTAATATTTGAGAAAATTGTGTTTTATCTTCTAAATATTAATGAATTTTCTAAATATCCAGATTTTTCTAAATATCCCAAAAACTTCTAAATATCTCCAAAAATATCCGGATATTTGTATCTAAGCCTAAGCCGAGAAGACGTGTCGGTCGATATATAAGTGACGTCGTAGATCTGTTTATTATGAACAATGGTATATGAATGTAATGTAACACTATGTAATACTAATTAAATAGAATATGATATAATAGAATATAATACATTGTAAATTATTAACGTAATGTAGTATTAATGGAATATATTATAATGTAATATCAATGTAATGTTATAATATATTATAATGTAATATCAATGTAGTGTTATAATATATAGATGCAATATAATATAATGTAATATTAATCAAATAAAACGTGATGTAATATAATTGTCGTAAGATGTTATCTATATTATAAGAGAGGAAATCTTGGCCACGGTGAACATCAAGCCCACGCCACCGACTTCGGTGTATAGCCCGTGTGTCGAACACAAACATAGAGTTATCCATATTTGTTTAAATCCACCCATATTTGTAGATATAATGAGGATAAGTATGCCTTAATACGGGCGATAATTTTAGCAGTGTGGTGATGTCAGAGAAGGAGAACAGCCGAATTCTCGCGAATGTAGCCGCCATCTAGTGGACAAAAGCCAAAACTATTGTTAATACCATGTTAAACTACGCCAAATTTATAAATGTTTTTATTATGCACTCAAGTTGTCAGTTGAGTCTCAAAGGCAGCACAACACACACTTTTAGTGGTTCATTTTCGTTCATTTGTATTTTTTAAATTGTAATTTGTCTGTGTATACATTCGGATATAATGTCTAACATGGTATAAAGAATTAAGTTGTAAATCATGTTAAAATCAGGTGCTGTTCATCTGTTTGATAATGTCATCTATGGTGACTTCCCTGGTGCAGAACTCTGCCAAATTGACCAATTGTTTTGCTAAAATGAGGTAATATCCATACGTTTAAAGAAATATTTACTTTTTAAAATTATTATGCTCATTATTTTACGATGAAAGTAACCCTGAACTGATACCGTGCTATATTGACGCGTTTAGTTTAGGTTTCATGTATTATTTTGATGTAAAGCGAATCCCAATGATAAGAGTACTACAGACTACTAGTATATATAAGAAAAAACGAACATTTTACCAGTACTACACGGTGCTGTCATCTACTGGGAACATTTGATTCAAACTGTTCTATGGGTGCGTCTCATGTGTTTAGTATTATATGTCTAATTAGATAGACCGATATATTTCGTCTGTTCTAGATAGAAATTAAAAAACGAGTAGTTCCACCTGATCCAATCTGTTAGGTTAGTAACCCGGATTTAACCGGATCCGAGAAGACGTGTCGGTCGGATATAAGTGACGTCATAGATCTGTTTATTATGAACAATGGTATATGAATGTAATGTAACACTATGTATTACTAATATAATATGATATAATAAAATATAATACATTGTGAATTAATATTAATGGAATATATTATAATATAATATAAATGTTGAATGGTTATACTGTTGGAATTCTGTGCTGAACAGCAACTTGTCATTACCAATACTATCTTTCAGCAAAAGAACAGCCTGAAAACAACCTGGATGCATCCCCGGTCCAAACATTGGCACATCATAGACTATGTACTAGCGCGCCAAAGAGACCTAAGAGATGTCTTGCATACCGGAGTGATGCCCAGTGCAGAATGCCACACTGACCATCGCCTTGTCCCTGCAACCTGAACTTCTATTTCAAGCCAAAACCAAGGAAGGGAGGTGGCACTGGAAGGAATATCAAGGTTGGCAGCTTACAGTCAGCAGAAGTAAAAGCTAGCTTCCATGAAAGTCTTCAGTCTCGCCTTGAAGAATCAAGCTGCCCCACAGACAGGTTCACCAGAAGTGCTTTGGAAACAGTTGAAAAGTTCTATCCAACAGTCATCTGTAGGATGAAATTCTTGCGCGGACCCTCCTGAATAGACTGGTATCCATGTCTGGTATGACGGCAGCCTGCTTAACCTCAGGCGCCTGCGGGCCCACACAAAGACAATGGAGCAACTAGTCTGAGAGATGCTGTTCGCCGATGATGCCAATACGGAAATAGCCATGCAGCGCATCACATCCTGCTTTTGCAGAGGCCGCACAGCTCTTTGGTCTAGAAGACAGCCTGAGGAAGATCGAGGTGCTTCACCAGCCCACATCGCACGAACAGTACCGTCCTCCCCACATCTACATTGACGAGAAAGAGCTAAACGCAGTTTACTTCCTTGGGGTGTGCCATCTCCTCAGATGCCAAACTCGACAAGGAGATTGACAGCAGACTGGCCAAGGCAAACAGTGCCTTCGGCAGACTGTACAAGCGAGTATGGAACAACAAGCACTTGGAGAAAAACACCAAGATAAGTCTAAAGTACTAATAGTACAAAGCTGTCGTGCTGACCACCCTCTTGCCACTTACCGACACCACCTGCAACTCCTCGAGCGCAGCCATCAGCACTGCCTCCATCCCATTCTTGGCATCCACTAAAGTGACTTCGTCACAAATGTCGAGGTCCTCGTGCAGGCGGTCACCAGCATTGAGGCCATGCTGTTAAAGACACAACTACACTGGGCAGGGCATGTGTCCAAAATGAAAAACCAACGACTGTCTAAGATTGTTCTGTATGGAGAGCTGTCATCTGGAAACCGCAACATAGGGGGGCCAAAGAAGAGGTTCAAAGACAGTCTCAAGTCTTCCCTCTGTCTGCCACATCGACCCCCATCACTGGTCTACTCTGGCTGCTGACTGCCAGGGCTGGAGACGCACCGTTCTCCTGTTTTGAAGATACTCGCAGAGCCAAACTGGAAGATAAGAGGAGCAGGTGGAAGCAGCGCAGCAGAACGCCCCCCATCACCAACCAGACTTTCATCTGTAGCCGCTGTGGCCAGACCTGCCTGTCCCATATCGGGCGTATCAGTCACCAGCACACATGTAGCAGACGTGAACAACTGCCTTCTTAAGCCCTGGTCACAACGAGCCCACGACGCATTTGTGCAACGACACGACAGAAAATTTGGGCAAATCGTGGGTCATCGGGGGTCGTCGCAAGACAGTCCTACGAAATTTTGAGCATCGTGGCATCGACTTGCCGTCGTGAGGCAAAATTGAACATGCACCTTTTTTGTTGCACGATTTTTTGTGGTATCTATGTCTTCTGGTTGTCGTGAGTCTGTCCTACAACAGTCTTGCGACAGTCTTGCGACTGTCGTGCGATAAATATCTTGTCGTGGGTACCAGAATTTTTTTTTTTTAGTCAAACAATCTTACGACTATCGCACGACTGTCCTACAACTGTCTCACGGCTGTCGCAGGACAGTCGTGAGACAGTTGCAAGATTGTCTCACGAATATTATATTTCGTAAGAAGCTCGCACAACATTGCAAGTCTGTCGTGCGTTAGTCTTGCGTTAGTCTTGCAACATATTTTCGTTTTTTGAGGGGTATATAGCTCGGGCAAATGAACGCTTGGAATTAAAAACTGCCTGTCGGCGCTGAAAGAGGATGGCTATTCCACCTGAGCGACTACGCGTGGCCCTGCTGAGGGGGCGTCTGGAGGAACTCCAGCACGAGCATAATATTGTGCTGTTGGCGTTGATCCGGGCCCGGGAGCAGCGCAAGAACTGGCAAAACCCCCGACGTTGGTAGGTTCGGCCGTGGATCGAGCTGCGCCTGATGTTTGGGCAGTATAGTACTCTGATGCAAGATTTGGAGCGCGAATCTGCCGGTGACTTCGTGGGGTTCATGCGGATGGAGTCTGGCATGTTTCACGAGCTGTTGCTGAATGTTGCCCCTCGCATCACCAAGGGCCAACTGCTAGGCTTACCACCTTTCTCTTGTTGGTTTTCTTCTTGAGAGGCATCCTGGATACTAACTTTGATTAAATGAAGTGACAAATGTCAAACATTCGGGCAGAACTTCGATGTATCCACTGGAAAATCTCTGCAGCAAATGGCAGGCAACAGACCGGGCCTCGTTATATAGTCGGGAGACGGACGCGCGAGTGACCCACGAATGACCCACGACTGTTGTGCGCCAGTCGCACGACTGTAGCACGTGCATCCCACGAGTGAACCACGACCTGTTCACGTGAAAAACAGCCCTCCGGCAATGCCCGACAACTCACGACTGACGCACGACTGACTTGCGACACACCCGCGACATAACCACGACATATCTTTTTTTTTCTGTCGCGTCCCCATCGCCAAACCATCTTTGATGTGTCGTAACCCTTGTGACCACTCGAAATATATTTCGGGCATGTTGCAAGATCTGGCCACGACAAATATTTTATGGGCCCACCACGACAAAATTTCGTACGATCCGTTGTGACCGGGGCTTTAAATCCTCGTTCACAAAGCCAGGCCAAGAATATGAATGTAATGTTATATAGATGCAATATAATATAATGTAATGTATTAATAAAATAAAACGTGATGTAATATAATTGTCGTAATATATAATGTAATATAAAGTGTACATCGCTCACCTGAGTGGGGATAGCTGTAACGTGTCACGTATAGCTGTAACATGTTATATACAGCTGTAACGTGTCACACATAGCTGTAACGTGTCACGTATAGCTGTAACGTGTCACGTATAGCTGTAACGTGTCACGTATAGCTGTAACGTGTCACGTATAGCTGTAACGTGTGCGTGCGTGCGTGACAGTGACTGCGTGGTGTGAGTGCGTGTTCGTACAAGTGTAGTGCCTGTCACCACGACCAACGAGTCAAGAGTCACTTGTTTGTCAGATAGCAACCAGTAAGAGAGGGAGAGGGGGAGAGGTACATGGTGTAGCAACAACGCCGACAGCAATAGTAGCATTCAGTAGCAGTAGCAGTAGCAGGAGTAGCAGCAGCAGCCGCAGTAGCAGCAGCCAGCCCGCAGTAGCAGCAGCAGCGAGCTAATAGCAGCAGTAGCAGCAGCAGCACCAGTGAGCAGTAGCAGCAGTAGCAGCAGCAGCAGTAGCTAGTAGCGAGCAGCAGCAAGCAGCAGTAGCAGCAGCAGCAGCAGCAGTAGCAGCAGCAGTAGCAGGCAGCAGCAGCAGCAGCACAGCAAGTAGTAGTAGTAGTAGCAGCAGCAGCAGCAGCAGCAGCATAGTAGTAGTAGTAGCAGCAGCCAGCAGCAGTAGTAGTAGCAGCAGCCAGCAGTAGTAGTAGTAGCCGCAGCAGCAGCAGTAGTAGTAGCAGCAGCAGCAGCAGCAGCAGCAGCAGCAGCAGTAGTAGCAGCAGCAGCAGTAGTAGTAGCAGCAGCAGCAGTAGTTCGTAGTAGGAGCAGCAGTAGTAGTAGCAAGCAGCCAGCAGTAGTCCGTAGTAGCTAGTAGTAGTAGTAGTAGTAGTAGTAGTAGTAGTAGTAGTAGTAGTAGTAGTAGTAGTAGTAGTAGTAGTAGTAGTAGTAGTAGTAGCAGTAGTCGTAGCAGTAGCAGTAGCAGTAGCATAGCAGTTAGCAGCTAGCAGTAGCAGTAGTTAGTTAGTAGTAGTAGTAGTAGTAGTAGTGGTAGTGGTAGTGGGTAGTGTAGTGGTAGTGTAGTGGTAGTGGTAGTGGTAGTGGTTAGTTGGTAGGAGTGGTAGTGTTTAGTGTAGGGGTAGTCGTAGTGGTAGTGGTAGTGGTAGTGTAGTGTAGTGGTAGTGTTATGGTAGTGTAGTGTAGTGGTAGTAGTAGTAGTAGTAACAGTAGCAGCAGCAGCAGCAGCAGCTAGGTGACAACTAGCGTGGTCGTCTGCCCCTCGTGCGCCGCCGCCGCCGCCGCCGCCGCTGTCGTGTTTACTCTGGCTGCCCGCGCGACGCAGCAGCAGCCAACCTCGCAGATTATTAAACCAGTAATCATCAGCAACACCACAACACTAGCGGCTGCTGCGGAAGACACGGTAGTAGCTACAGGAGGAGGGTGACAGGAGATATCGGAGGAAGGAGGAAGCAGGAATGAGTGAGAAGCAGGAATGAGTGAGAAGCAGGAACAGGAAACTGGTGTGTGAACAAGAACAGGAAACTGGTGTGTGAGCAGGAACAGGAAACTGGTGTGTGAGCAGGAACAGGAGCTGGTGCGTGAGCAGAACGAGCGAAGCTGGTGCGTGAAGGAACAGGAAACTGGTGTGTGAGCAGGAACAGGAAACTGGTGTGTGAGCAGAAACAGGAAGCTGGTGTGTGAGCAGGAACAGGAAGCTGGTGTGAGCAGGAACAGGAAGCTGGTGTGTGAGCAGGAACAGGAAACTGCTGGTGTGAGCAGGAACAGGAAACTGCTGGTGTGCAGCAAGGAACAGGAAAACTGCTGGTGTGA
>NW_014577911.1:28157-30732 GCF_000485595.1 Priapulus caudatus
TGTGAGCAGGAACAGGAAACTGCTGGTGTGAGCAGGAACAGGAAACTGCTGGTGTGAGCAGGAACAGGAAACTGCTGCTGTGTGAGCAGGAACAGGAAACTGGCGTGTGTGTGTGTGTGTGAGTCATACGGCTAAGGCAGGAATGATATAATCTTGTGGCACAGACAGAGAGAGGGTGCTCGCGAGAAGGAAAAAGAGAAAGAGACAGAGGGAGAGCTGGCGAGAGAGCAGTGTTTACGGCACACGCAGCATGTATACAGGACTGCTCAGTGCGGTGACAGGGGCCGTAATGGCAGTGGCCTCCCCATCCCCCAGCATCACCGAATCACCGCAGATTAACGAATCTCTAACAACGCTCGCTGCAAACCTATCGCGACTGTCACACCTCCTACCAAGCTCCGACAACGACAGCTGGTCGGCCGCCGCCGCGCCCGCCGCCATGCTGATGCCATGCACCACGCAATCTGGTGGCGGTAACGTCAGCAACGTCGGCACCTCCGCGTTGGACACGTGTAATCCGGCGTCAGCAGGCTACGTGACGCTGCTGTCTATGTCGCTCGTTGTCGTGGCGATGGTCGGCGGCGTGATCATCGCCAGCAACGTGCTGGTGATGGTAGCGATCGCGCGCACGCCGTCGATGCGCCGCCCCGCTCACTACCTCATCGCGAACCTCGCTGTGTCGGACTGCGGGGTCGGCGTCTACGTGCTCGCGCTCTACCCGCCGCAGTACGTCGGCGACCCGTCGCGCACCTTCTGCGTGTTCGCTAAGATGGTCGTGCTGATGCTGACGACCGTGTCTCAGGTGACGCTGCTGCTCATCACCGTCGACAGGTACGTGGCCGTCGCCTGGCCGCTGCACTACTACCAGCTGGTGACGGAGTCGCGGCTGCGCGCACCGCTAGCCTTCAGCTGGCTGTACCCGCTAGCCGTGTCGGTGACGGTGCCTGCAGCGAGCGGCTGGCTCCCGGGCAACCACTGCAGCTATGAGACGACCGTCGGCAAGGTCGGGGTTTTCTTCACGGCAGTTCACTTCTTCCTCATCGCCATTATCATGTCTGTCATCTACACCAAGGTACGCCAGCGCCACCTAGCAAGAAGCGACATCTAGCCACTGCTAGAGGCGACATCTAGCTGTCACTACTGTTTGTTTCCGCTATGATTATTGTATATTTAAGTGTGATTTCAGTCTGGTGGCGTTTGTTGATTTATTTCTTTTTTGTTATTGTGATTGTTTGTGTGTGTGTGCGTGTGCGTCTGTGTGTGTGTGTGTGCGCGCGCGCGTGTGTGTGTGTGTGTGTGTCTGTGTGTGTGTATATATATATGTGTGTGTGTGTGTCTGTGTGTGTGTATATATATATGTGTGTGTGTGTGTGTGTGTGTGTACGTATCGGCCTAGCTGCTCGACAATAGCTGAATGCATCATCGTCGTTGTCGTCGTCGTCGCCATCATCATTAGCGTACACTATTTATTATTGTACGTATACCCGCATAATTGTGAACACATATGCACTAATATACTGCCAACGCACACGCAGAGTATTCATGCTATCGTGGACTAATAAACACAATTACACTCCGACATCACGCGTGCGTGCGTGCGTCCGTGGCTCCGTGCGTGCGTGCGTCCGTGGCTCCGTGCGTGCGTGCGTACGTGCGTGCGTACCTGTACCTGATAACGTGTCATATATAGCTGTAACGTGTCACGTATTGCTGTATCGTGTCATGTATAGATGTAACGTATCATATATAGCTGTAACGTGTCACGTATGTCTTTTATTCTATCGTGTAATTATTTTGTAATATCGTAACGTATCATAATGTATCGTAATCATAATCGTAATCGAAATCATAATCATAATCGTAATCGTAACGTATCATATCGTATCGTATACGTAATTCTATCGTGTAATTATTCAAATACTACTATGTGGAAACCACCGCCTACCCTCGTCACACAGGTACGCACGCACGCACGCATGCACACAGTTCCTCATACTAACATAAGAAATACACAGTTTCACAAAGACATGCAAATGCAGATTTCCATCTGTTTGCTAACAAGAAACCGGGAAACATGTGCAACACGGACAACTGCTATAAATTACATAAGCAGCGGACAATGATGGAAATAATGAGAGTCTGGGAAAGGCAATGTGGAATAGGTGGAGGAGAAAAGGAGAGCAGGGAAAAAGCAATGTGGAATAGGTAGAGGAAGAAAGAGACTGTGGAAAAGGCAATGTGGAATAGGTAGAGGAAGAAGAAGAGCAGGAGAATGGCAATGTGGAATAGGTAGAGGAGGAAGGAGAGTGTGGGAAAGACAATGTGGAATAGGTAGAGGAGGAAGGAGAGTGTGGGAAAGACAATGTGGAATAGGTAGAGGAGGTAGGAGAGTAAGGGAAAGGCAATGTGGAATAAGGAGAGGAGGAAGGAGAGTGTGGGAAAGGCAATGTGGAATAGGTAGAGGAGGAAGGAGAGTAGGGGAAAGGCAATGTGGAATAAGGAGAGGAGGAAGGAGAGTGTGGGAAAGGCAATGTGGAATAGGTAGAGGAGGAAGGAGAGTAGGGGAATGGCAATG
>NW_014577911.1:32825-33736 GCF_000485595.1 Priapulus caudatus
ATAGCTGTAACGTGTCACGTATAGCTGTAACGTGTCACGTATAGCTGTAACGTGTCACGTATAGCTGTAACGTGTCACGTATAGCTGTAACGTGTTACGTATAGCTGTAACGTGTCACGTATAGCTGTAACGTGTAACGTAGAGCTGTAATGTGTTACGTATAGCTGTAACGTGTCACGCATAGCTGTAACATGTCACACATAGTTGTAGCGTGTCACGTATTGCTGTAACGTGGCACGCATAGCTGTAACGTGTTACGTATAAGCTGTAACGTGTTACGTAAAGCTGTAACGTGTTACGTATAGATGAAACGTGTCACGCATAGCTGTAACATGTCACACATAGTTGTAACGTGTCACATAGTTGTAACGTGTCACGTATTGCTATAACGTGTCACGTATTGCTGTAACGTGTTACGTATAGCTGTAACGTGTCATATATATATATATATATATATAGCCGTAATGTGTCATATATAGCTGTAACGTGTCACGTATAGCTGTAACATGTCACGTATAGCTGTACCGTTTTACATATTGCTGTAACGTGTCATATATAGCCGTAACGTGTCATATATAGCTGTAACGTGTCACGCATAGCTGTAACGTGTTACGTATTGCTGTAACATTTTACGTATTGCTGTAACGTGTCATATATATATAAATATATATATATATATATAGCTGCAACATGTCACGTATAGCTGTAACGTGTAATATATAGCTGTAACGTGTCACGTATTGCTGTAACGTGTCACGTATAGATGTAACGTGTCATATATAGCTGTAACGTGTCACGTATTGCTGTATCGTGTCATGTATAGATGTAACGTGTCATATATAGCTGTAACGTGTCACGTATTGCTGTATCGTGTCATGTATAGATGTAACGTGTCATATATAGCTGTAACG
>NW_014577911.1:38126-48306 GCF_000485595.1 Priapulus caudatus
GTAGTAGCAGCAGTAGTAGCAGCAGCAGCAGCAGCAGCAGCAGCAGCAGCAGCAGCAGCAGCAGTAGCAGCAGCAGTACTAGCAGCAGTAGTAGCAGTAGTAGCAGTAGCAGCAGCAGCAGTACTAGCAGCAAGGCGGTGCCAGAGGCTGATATGGTGTCTATATCGTGTATACAGTGTTTCGCTATTATTAATAATTTCTGCTTAATGTCAAGCATATCGCTGTTCAATGTTGTCATGAGTACTTAGGGTGAATCTCATGTTGGCAGTGTCGGACACACCCACCGTGTCACACATCTATACGGGCAGGTAGGAGGCTAACCTATGTAAGAGGCTATATATAACCTATGAGAAATCCTCACAGTATGGCAGGCTATGATGTATCCCGTGATAGAATAAACAATGACACTAGCCGGTAAAATAAACGTGTTGCCTCTATGTGGCCACTCTCAAACTCTCAAACTCAAGCTCATTCACTCTTACTTCATCCTACTCTTACTAGATTAAACCGTCTATACCGACCAACGCGACCATGTATATATCTGTAACATAAGTATGCGACAATTAACTAACAATGGTTCTTCTATAGTGCGCTGGTGCCAGTCTGTCAGAAACAAAAATAGTTTTAACATTAGTCTTGACATTAACGTTTTCTTATACAACGTTGCCAGAAACGTGGTAAAGTTATGAATTAATCACTCATAGTGTATAGCGTGCAGCATTGTAAGGTCCAGTCTACGATAAAGGTTTTCATGTTGAGACTAAAGTTAGGATTAATGTTGTTTGTGACATCGCGCCCTCGGGCCCTAACCCTCCTTCATTTGCGGGGTCAAATTGGAACGGGCCAGCGCTTATTTGGAGTGGGATAGCGTGTATACACACTACAAAAATTTGCCGCGCGCTAGTTTAATACCATGTAAAATTTGTAGTGTGTACCGGGTATAATTATACTCCGCCTCTGCTCTCACGATCTGTGCGTCTATAAACTCTAATTATCAAAGGTAAAGTAGAAACATTTCAGGCACAGCCCCCACATACATGGCTTGATACTACAGCCAGGTATAGCATTATAAAGCTGCTATGTAATAGGTTCGGGTGCGATGTACTGAGGAGTAACAGGTATATCAACTGCTTCGCCGCAGCGTAATGACCGTGGCGCCGATGACGTCACAGCACTCACATATTCCTAATGATAATAAGGCATAATTTAATAATCGAGAGTGAAATTTTTAGTGCTGTCTATTTGCCAATAACAACTATGAAATCGCTTTTTTGAAGGGCTGTGGTTAAATCACGCTAGAAGGAACACGCTTCATTGTACTAAATAAAGATAAGCTAATGATGTTTAACATACACACAGGTGATTAACGCACATTGCACAGCCTGCGTGAGAGTAGTGATACATCATACATCATGTCATTGCGGGGCTGGAGTTTGTTCAATTCTCGTAAATCTTCAAGAATACATTCTCCTGAGAATGTATTACCAGAACCTCCCCCCCCGCCCCCCACCACACACACCCCCACACCTCACCCCCTCACACCTCCCACCATCACACCCCACACCCCTCTAGCTACATATCCTATCCAATCTCCACCCGCACCCCCACTACCCACAACTCCACCCCACCCCCACTACCCGCAACTCACCCCCCACACGCACACCCACACACACGCACATATGCACCCCCCCCCCCACACACACGCGCGCACTAGCCCCTACTAGGTAGTCCTCCTAGAACCAGAATATCGATCTTCCAATTTTCATAACATTTCGTGATGTGTTGTGACGTCATCAGTAGTGGCTGTAAAATCAGTCACTCAAGATGCCATGTTCTGCTAACAAGAGGGGGTTCTATTGTTTATTGTCGCTTATCACTCGTACAATTCTATTCATTTATATGGATGATCGCTTATGTTATGGATAATGAAATTCAATTATATTACAGTGGCTGCCGTATAAGCCATATCGGAAAGTCCCCGCCGCCATATTGAGATCAGATAAGAGGGGGTATAAACTGCCCTTTTATAACATGGATAGGATAGGACTATTCTAAGTTTTTGATCTATAATTATCTTCACTAACATCGTATTTCAATTTACAGGTGCGTTTCTGTTTACATAAACATTTACAATATGATTGTGGTCGTTTGGGATATTTTTCAATGTTTGTGTAAATGCAAAAACTAAAAACGCACAAGTGTTTACATTAATCATGTACTTTCCTAAGCGCGCCTCGGCCATTTTAGACCCCTTTTTTCTGTGACCTACATAGCATAGCTGGACTTTCCGATCTCACTTATTGACGTGCGGGTATATCCAAGCGTTTATCTTTAATTGTCACCATATGTGTCAATATTGGTCTATCGTAGAAACGCTCCTGCTTACCGCAGTATCTATTGCTCAGTGACACTTCAAACGAACTGCGGCGTTTACATAACGCAGTGGCGTATCCAGCCTAGGGCGGAGCCGGCGTACGCCGCCCCCCCCCCCGTTTGCAGGCCGTTTGCACCCCAAGTGGGGTCTTCAGGGGTAACGTCTAACTGAACGCCCTACTGCTTCTGTTGCTCCACAAGGACCTCCCTTTGCAAATAGATAAGGTGGTCAACATCTTCATCAGAAGGAAGCATCGAAAGTTGTTATTGGCAAACCCCATGGGGGACGCTTAAGGTCCCGAACACACAATCCTGACCTGAACATCTCAGTAGCAATTATTAGTAGGCCTAATTGTCATCACCCTGACATGTGTAACAATCGTAGCTAATCATCAACATGATCAAGTGCGTTTCCTTTTTAGTGTCATTAAACATGTTAAAGGACTTATCAGGCTATATCTTGTGTTGCAATTCTTATTTTAATACATGTATTAATACTATAGTGTTTAATACATAGTAACGTATTTTAAATACTCTAAATTGTAGGATTGAGTATAGGGTTGAGATAGTGTCAACAGAAATCAGAATATAGCCCACAGTATGCCTCAGAATGCAGGAAAATGGCTTAAATATTTCAAAACTTTCTGGGGGCATGCCCCCAAACCCCCTAGCGATCACGTGCCTACGGTACGCGGTCCCCTAATATGGTACATTTCGCCCCTCTACATCATTTTCTCGATACGCCACTGTAACGTCTGTCATTTACATCTACAAACAACCCAGTGGCTCTGCAAGGGGGGAGGTGGTTAGGTGGGTAGAGCAATATGACCGGATTCTGACACTGATTGCCTATATGAGTATTTATTAGCGGAGAGTGCAGCACGAGTCAGTTCAAATCTCGACTCCCTCCACGGACGTTAAATAAATGTAACATTTACTGTGATTCCTGGCTTTCCGTTATCATCAGCACGCATGTGTGCGCTCACTCACGCATGTGCGCTCAACGTACATCATAATCAACATAACCATTATGTCTGGCCATCTGCTGCAGGTAAACGGACACGCACGTAGGAAACCATTTTACGTAATTTTAACACACATACATACACACACCGCGCGCACACATCACAGCACACAACACACACACACACCACACACACACACACACCGACCACGCACGCGACGCACGCACGCCGCACGCCGACGCACGCACGACGGCAGCGCACGCACACACACACACTCAATTAACACACGAGCACGACACGCACGGCGCGGCGCGCCACTCACCCCCACACACACAGAAGTGGGTGTACAAAGTACAAGTGGGACTAGGCACGTGGGCCAACAACGCCCTACGTTTATATATAGAGAGACTTAATACATATTCTGCATGTATAGCTAGAGTATGACGGTACGCGTGAGAAACAGCAGGCGGAGGGAGTGGGGCAGGAAGGGTAAGGAGGAGTGGAGAGGGAGGGGGAAGGAGGAATGGAGATGTAGGGCAGAGATTGAACAGAGGAAAGAGGGGAAGGAGGGACAGAAAGAGATGGAGGGGTGAAGGGACGGTTAAACAGGAACAGCGTGAGCCAGAGAAGGATTGGGAGTCGGAGAAGGAAGCAGAGCAGTAGGAGAGAAGAGCGAGGAGACAGGAGGAATAGAGAAAGAGAGCAGATACATGAGGAGAGGGAAAGGAGTTACAGTGACGCACTCGCCTCTCTCTCATTTCTCATCGTTCTCTTGCACGAGGGAAGGAGGATAGAGGAGGGCAAGGATGAGGGATAGTGGACAAAGCAGAATTGACGGGAGAAGGCTGGGAGAATGGAGGAGGGACTGAGGAGGGGAGGAGAGAGCAGAGAGGAAGGAGAGGAGAGAAGAGAATGGAGAAGGCTGGGAGAATAGAGGAGGGACTGAGGAAGGGAGGAGAGAGCAGAGAGGGAGGAGAGGAGAGAAGGGAAGGGAGAAGACTGAGGGCGTGGAAGAAGATTGGGGGATGCAGGAGAAGAATGAAGGCGGGTAGGAGGAGTAGGGAAGGGGGTGAGAGAGAAAGCATGGGATAGAGGAGGAGGAGTAACGGGAGGAGGGGTGAGAGAGGAAGCACGGGATAGAGGAGGAGGAGGAGGAAGAGGAGGAAAGGGAGGAGGGGCGAGAGAGGAAGCACAGGAGTAGGGAGTGAGGAGGAGTACGAGGCAGGAGAGGCAGAGGGGAAGCACGGGGATAGAGAAGAGGAGGAGGATGAGGTCAGGGGTAGGCAGGGGCGCGGAGAAGCCATGGGATAGAGGGAGGAGGAGGAGGAGGGGATAGGTACGGGGATTAGCGGGAGGAGGGCGGAGAGAAGCGAAGACGGGATAGAGGAAAGGAGGGAGGACTAAGGTAGGGGGAGGAGGGCGAGACGTGGAGAGGAAGCATGGGATAGGAGGAGGAGGAGAGAGGAAAGGTAGGGGAGAGGAGAGCGAGAGAGGAAGCACGGAGATAGAGGAAAGAGTGAGAAGAGAATGAGGTAGGGGAGAGGTGCGAGTGAGGAAGCCATGGGAATAGAGTGAGGAGGGAGGAGGAGCGATAAGGTAGGAGGAGAGGCAAGAGAGGAAGCACGGGATAGAGGAAGAGGAGGAGGATGAGGTAGGGGAGGAGGGGCGAGTGAGGAAGCATGGGGATTAGGGAGAGTGAGGAGGAGATAGGTAGGCGGAGGAGAGGCGAGAGAGGGAAGCACGGGATAGAGGAGTGAGGGAGGAACGGGGAGAGGACGGTGAGAGAGGAAGCACGGGGATTAAGATGGAGGAGAGTAGGATGACGGTAGGGTAGGAGGGCGAAGAGAGGACAGCCAAGAGAGGAGAGGAGGAGGAGGAGGTAGGGGAGGAGGGGCGAGAGAGGAAGCACGGGATAGAGGAGGAGGAGGAGGTAGGGGAGGAGAGGCGAGAGAGGAAGCACGGGATAAAGGAGGAGGAGGAGGTAGGGGAGGCACAATGACTTACCAACGACACCTGGTCCTGTGACAGTCTCTTCCTTGCCGTCAGCATCCGTGATGAACCAGTGACGCGTGTAAAGACGACAGATCTCCGACACAGGCGCATCTATCCTCATGCTCATCCTACCAGTGATTATTAGCACTAATTACAGCATATAATAATAAACAGAATAACAATATTAAACCTAATGATAATAATAATAAGAATAATAATAATATCATCATCATCATCATTATGATGTAAAATATGCATTATTTACTGATAAATGTACTAAAAATGACAACCATCATAAAATATCTGGCAAAACACCACTGAACAAAACTCATCATGAAGATCTAACTAAAATAAAATAACCTACATCGGCACCATTGTAACTGCCACCTTGAATAGTTTTAACTACATTGATGTATTATATAAATATTATTGTACCACATCAAATAATATCATATACGGGTAAATATCATTACAGTAGTTATTGTTTGTGGCATGGCAGGTGGATGTCACTACAGTAACATCCCAGTTGGTCTACTCCCAGTTCGCCTACGTCCCATTTCGCCTACTCCCATTTCGTTTATTTTCAGAATCGGCAATATTTCCATTTGGCCTACTCCCATTGTTTCATTTTTATGCTACTGTATTTTCTATTTTTGTCTAGTTGTGTTCTCATTATTTGTACCTATATTTTCTTCTGGTTCCTGTAGTCTATGTATGCCAATCAAAACCATATTTTATTATTTATAAATGATTATTTAGTGAATAAACCGATCGTAGACGAAATGGAAATGGGGTAGATTTTGAGCGTAGATAAATTGGGAGTAGGCGAAATGGGAGTAGGCCAACCGGGAATAAACCGTCACTACTGGTATTAATTTTGTAGACTTGCGTTATTCTGTAGGTGAAGAAGAAATGAGGAGGGTGGATGGAACTGAGTTCTGGTAGGAAACACGTAGCAACTCTCACTGTGAAGCTACCGGTGGTTTCCACGCAATCATCGACGTAGGGAAACCTAACAACAACAACAACAACACAATCTAAATTAATCTGTGTAGAGGAGGGAGAGGGGGAGGGGCGGAGTGTGGAGGAGAAGGGTAATGCTGAAGAGCATGAGGAGGTGGTAACGAGGAGAGGGAGGAGGAGGAAGAGAAGGAGGAGGAGGAGAAGGATTATGCAGAAGAGCATAAGGAGGTGGGTAAGGAGGTGGAGGAGGAGGGGGAGGGAGAAGAGGAGGTACTGATGGGGAGCTAAGAGGGTATATCATGACCGTGTGTGAATATATTTATGTTATGATTGCACACACATATTGACTACAACTGTCACAAATATACAAATATCACGGATAAATCTCCACCTACTTGAGAATCGCTCCACCAACAACCGGGAACAAATCCCTCTCGAGATCATCAGCATAACTTCCCAGCCAGTCTGTAAAGTTTTTACCTGTAGAGGTAAGTAGGGAAGAGGTTATTGTCGACGGTACAGGTGTGAGCAGGTGAGAGAGGGAGAGAGACGGCTGACGGCACACCGTGTTTACCTGTCGGTTACGCACTCCCAGGTGCGTGCGTGCGCCGCCGCCACCGCTCACGCATGCACGAATGAAGCAAGATACACACGCTACAGCAATAAAACCTACATCGTCGCTCGTCGATTCACAGGCGCCTGCGTTTAACGTTTCAGCAAAAACGTCAGCGAACAATTTAAAGTCTGGCGTTACCTCGCAGTACGTCGTCGCTGATGCCGCGCATGTTTATTTAATTACTAGTTGCATGCGCTGCTTTCACTGCTGTCGCCTGTGTAAACAATCTTCCCCAGCTTCGCTAGCGGTCATCACAATACTTTAACAAACACGCGTAAATGGAGACAGACAATGAAAATGTTTGAGGATTTGGAAGTCTGGATTGTTGCTGACATCGCGTGCGTTCTGGTTTGATCGACGTAGAGACGGAGCAAACACAGAAGTCGCTCACAGTCACGCGTGCACACGCCTGCTGATGCATAATAATATTATATAATAATAATTACAGATAAATTAACATAATAGATTCACTCGGAGAGCACAGTACCTACGCCAAGCGAGACCACCATACGCACGAAATAACCAGCAGAAAAACAGATACCAGTAGGGCAAAAGGATCATAAAGGATGAGATTGCTCATATATATTTCACCAATGAGAAAACACTTAATCGAGCGGGGTCAGAGTATTAATGATAGGCTGACACTACAACGTTCTGTCTATCGCGAGGCAGGAATCCAAACATTTCCGCAGCACCAACTCCTCAATACTCTGGTTAATACAGAGAGGTGGCATTATTAAGAATCAAGAAATGCCAGCGACATGAGCCTCGAGCAATGTTAATGGCAGCTGCCGAAAGCAAATAATGATCGAACAAACTCTGAATCGAACCAAAGACTTACAACCCCCAGAGCCCGAGGCCTGACACAACACGCAAGCATACGGATACCTTGAAGGTGAATCAGTAAGTGTGGATATGGAAGATCGAATCTCTACTAAGCGTCCCCTGTAAGAACTCAGGCAATCTCCCCTGCGGATCAACACAGAAGCATGAAAAAGGTGTCATCTCAACAAAGGCAATACGCGGACAATTATTCAAAGCTTGCAAATTCGAGCCCTCACCAATTATCATCAAAGATTACCATCTTAAACTTATTCCAAGAAATCAATGGAATTTAATGTACGCGGAACTGTGTGTTGTTATTGCTGAGAGCACAAAAGAGAGAGAGAGTCACAAATGTGCCCACAAAGCGGAACCCAACATAGGGAAACGAAAGAGATCAGAACAAAATTGTAAAACCATCGCCTGATAAGGGACCTCTCCCATCCATTAAGCGATACAAAAAAGAAGTCAGTCATCAACAAAGCAAGTGACATCATACCAATGGCGCAGGAGACATTTTGCATAGAGCCGAAGGTTGTAGAAGAATGAGCACCCAGTATTGCGAGCTCCTAAAACTAAGATCAATTAAGGTGAAAGCTACTAGAGCAAAAGGCTCACGAGTGAGTGAGGATTACTAAGCAGATGTGTAGCACAGCTACTATCAATACAGGCTCTTTCATAAGATGCACAAAAAATCGTCTACCGGAACATCTCAACGAGCAGCAAAGCCAACATTCAATGAACCTCTCTCTCTAAGAGCCGACCTCGCTTTTCTGGCCAGTGAGAATACCTGCATAGGAAGTTGGGAACACACCACAATACCAGCGCACTATTGGATCAGAACAAAGGAGGAGAAGCATTTCCTAGATATGTGAGCATATGCGCATGTATGGGACTGCAGTACCAATGGTGTGGAGGTACGCAGTGCCCATTCAATAGCAGAACCCACAACTTGGCCAAGTTCCTGGCCCCAGAACCAAGTGGCCCTAAACTTCTTGGATTACGCATTTAAGTAGCCTCCATAAACAAATAACCAGGGCCTTTAAAATGACGATCAATCAAGCGGATATTCCAAGCGAATTAGCCCTAAGATGGTTGACATCAGAATCACTTTGCTTCTTCAAAAGCGCAGGAAATTAAGAACTCTGTAGAACTATCAGACCAATCTCTTTGCCTGCCTACCAGCCTACTCGAAGATTCTCACTGCCCTGCATAATCAGCACAAGCCGGCTCTACAATCACTGTACAGAAGGAGCGTGCAATCCTCACAAATAGTCAGGAAAGGCTGTAGACGAGTCCGTCTAGCAGCGGATGCCAATGATAACTTCTATCGAGTAACATGATTGATCATGCATGAGTCCAAAAAAAAGCTCAAGAGGAACTTAGGAATGGGCGTGCCGACAATTGATTATTTAAGAAAGTCTTCGACAGTGTCCCACATTCCTGGCATTCTCGCAGCCATGGAGAGTTTACCGGCTTTAGCCAAACATCATTCTTCAGTTCATGTGAAACGTTTTACAATGAAGAAATTGAAGTACGAAATGCTCCTCTTCCTGCGGTAAGGACGCTTTGACCTAGGACAAGAAGATGTATAGTCATACAATTAGACCAGGAACTCCACTACCAGGGCCCGACTCGCTCATTTCCCCTGCTATTCCTGCTTTGCACTAACGCTGATCCTTGTCCAACATGCCTGAATACTGACGGCTTGGCGGCAATTACAGTCTAACACAAAATACACCATCAGCCACACACTGGCTCTTTACCATGGAATGACCTTTAAACTGCTTTACACCATAGAACCGTAATTGAGCTCGCGGAGCAGTGCCTTTTAGCGTAAACAGTCAAGGCCAGCTTCAAGTTGCTGACATTCAATGGAGTTGCGTCGGTTAAAAGATCGTCTAAGCTAGGTAAAAAAGTCGAATATCGAATGCTTGATTGACAAGACAGCCCTAGCAAAGTCCTGAACCACATTTATGCGAGAACACTACAAATTCTCTGTGTAGACGAAAGTGATGGATATTCCAAGACATGCAAAGCATGAAGCGGAGAACTCATTGCTACGGGCGACAGTACTATAGCACAAAGCTTGTCGACTCTAACAGTTGTCAAGTCTGGAGCTCCTGCTCAAAGAAACAATAACAACTCGATCAAATAGCCTGGCCACTCCTTTCGCCCGTCCACCGTGCTACAGCTCGACGCGGTGATTACAAACTATGGTTGCAATCACGATTATCGGACTAAGGATGCGATCGTCAAGACAAATGCCTACTAACCATGCATCAGGTCTCCATCACTAAAAGCCTATGATAGAGGACGATACATCAAGAGGCAACATGGTGGATCGCTTGTTGACTTATGTATTCGGTATCATGTTGACTTGTATTAGATGTACATAGATCAGGTCTCTACTGTCACTGTGCGTTGAGAGGTGTTAGTATCACTAATG
>NW_014577911.1:51674-59540 GCF_000485595.1 Priapulus caudatus
GAGAGAAAGATTTATTACAGTACAGAGTACAGACACATGCAGCCCTTAGGTGACAGCGAGAGAGAGAGAGAGAGAGAGAGAGAGAGAGAGAGAGACAGGTATTACAGTACAGACACAGGCAGCCCTTAGGTGACAGCTAGAGAGAGAAACATAGAGACAGGTATTACAATACAGACACAGACAGACCTTAGGTGACAGCTAGAGAGAAAAACATAGAGACAGGTATTACAATACAGACACAGACAGACCTTAGGTGACAGCTAGAGAGAGAAACATAGAGACATGTATTACAGTACAGACAAATGGGAGAAATGGGAGGAAGGGAGGGTGGGAAAGAGGGATGGGGGAAGGAGGGATTGGAGAGAGAGAAATGAGAGGAAGGGAGTCTGGAAGAGACGGATGAGGGAGGGATTAGAGAGGGAAAATGATGGGAGAGAGGGAGGCTGTGAGGGAGGCTGGGAGGGAGGGATGGGAGAGGGTGGGAGGGATGAATGGTAGGAGAGAGGGATGGGGAGGGAGAAATGTGAGGAAGGGAGGCTGGGAGAGAGGGATGAGGGAGGACAGGATTGCAGAGGGAGAAATGAATGATAGGAGGAAGGGAGTGCTTACACTATAATAACAATGCATGGCTGCAGGTTTGTAAGAATTCACTATAAAAATATTTCACACTGCAGGATAACAGACGCGGTAAGATACATTACTAGCTAACTTAAAGCTAAGATGGCCCTAACGGAATTAAATTAATGCACCACAGCAGTTCCGCAGCTGCTCAAACATACCAAACAGCTTTCAATACACAAGAGGCAGCAGGAAGCTATCATGATAGAAAGAACACTGCTGAATAATTGATCTATCTGCTTGGTTTTATTGACAGGCAGTTGTAGCCAATCTTCATCGTTATAGAACATTCTAATGTAAGTTGTAACAGGTCTAGCGTGCACGCGCTAGTGACAACATCCGAGACAGTGGCACGGAGAATAGAGTTATAGATACGGAATTATTAATTTAGATTGGATTGGTGGACATCTCACCAGATATGCCTCAGCTGCTGTTTCTATAGGTAGCAGAATCTCTGTGCGGTAGTGGCTGGAGATAACCATGTTTCCTAATAATCTGTCAACATCATAGAATCATCATATAACCAATTATCAGATATATATATATTATAATATAATAATATATAATATATATATCATATATTATGAATATAATAATATATCATAAGATACATAACCATCAGCTGCAGGCAACCACACAGACACACCCTGCTATACAGCCAGACTTGCATTAATTACCATGAACACAAAACCAACACGTGTCAATTAAGCATAGTATTGACGTTTCCTTCGAGTGGTAATTACACACTCAAACCACAATCATAGAATGGACCTGTGTCAATAAAGAACACCTTTATGGTTTACATTGCTTGGCTTTATAAGTAGGTTTGATTGTACCCAAGTAAAACACAGAAAATTTTATGAAAAGTCGCAGTCATAAATGTTAATTTTCAACATCTCGCTAGAATATAGGAAAGGCAGCATCAATACATCGTTCCACTTAGCTTTTCATAGAATAGACCACCAAACCAAAACCGCATTAGAAGAAATTAAAAAACAGGGCGCAAAATTAGCACCAGCCCACCGGCATATACCGGCAAATTATTTGGAGGTCGAGTAACATTGGCAAAACACCGGCCCTCCGAACCGGTGGTTTTAGCCGTGTTAGCGAGTACCTACATTTTTATTTATAGCATAAGTGAGCAAATAGCCTACAATACTGTTTTATCTGAAGGATATCACGCCATAATTTGTCAACATTGTACAAATTTGAAACCGAGAATGCGTGAAACATGACATTGACAAAAACAATTTGGACATTATTTACGATCTGCATTATAGTCTGTTCAACAGCTAGCTACTATGCAACGTCGCACACTATAACATTTTTCAGACAAGTAAGAGTCAGTGAAAGCCTTGTCTTTATTTTTGAAAAACAAAACAAAATTTGTGAGGGCTGGTAAATTATGGTGAAGGCACAGGTAAAAAACTGCTCTAGCCAGCACTCTGGGCCGGTGAAAAAAATCTGAATTTCATGCCCTGAAAAATACTTTAAAGGAATAATAGGTCCATTGATTATGCAATGTTGACGAATGCTAGAGTAACTGGCTCCTTGTGTAGTTAATAAGTACATTACCTTATAGCCAAACGCATATTATTTGTCAAATATCACTGCTGGTTACTAAGAAATGTCTAATTGAAATCTGCAGTCCAAAAATCAGTTGTTTACAGTTTCAAACCGTTGCCGGCAAAGCGAGTGTGATACAGATTTATAGTGCACCGGACATTTTCTCACGCATGCTCGGCCGTACGCAATGCTATCATCAGTGATTTCGTAAACATGGACGCTCGTGATAAAGAACTTTTTGTCAGGGCTGTCCAACTCGTGATAAAGAACTTTTTGTCAGGGCTGTCCACGTGCGTCCGTGATTAGTACGTGTGTTTTACTCTATTTCCATGTTTAGTCCGTGGCCGTGGTTACACCGCTGACACCTCCGTTTCATCTGGCATCCAAAACATACGAGCCGCACAAATGTTTACGTCATCGCTTGACTCCTGGACGACATTTACGGCACGTAAATGATACGTTGATACATATCAACAACCGATTTCAAGTCTTTTTTGAAATGTAACCAGCAGTGATATTGGACAAACTAATACGCATTTGGCTATTAGGTAATGTACTTATTAACTACACAAGGTGCCAGTTACTGTAGCATTCGTCAACATTGCATAATGAATGGACCTATTATTCCTTTAATAATAGCGTAATTGTAGATAATGATATGTCGATGTGCATCATCTACCCGTTAGTCGTGGACAGCTTCTGTCCATTACGGATTCTATATGAACACTTCAGGTCGGCTGGCAATGTTGCTCCCATCTTCTCCTCTACTGCTGCCAACTCTGCCTCCGTGGTGCCCTCTGTTGGAGTGAAACAGAAAACTATTGAGCGCATATTTACAAACAATGAGCTATATCGGAAAGTCCAGCTGTGTTATTTAGGTCATAGAAAAATGGGTATAAAATGGCCTTAGGAAAGTACATAATTAATGTAAACACTCATGCATTTTTAGTTTTTGCATTAACACAAACATTGCAATATATACCAAATGACCACAATCATATTTGTAAAGGTTTCTGTAAACAGAAAAGCACCTGTGAATTGAAGTATGACGCTAGTGAAAAGAATTGTAGATCAAAAACCGAAACTAGTACTATTTTAACTATGTTATATATAGGCAACTTATTACCACTCTTAACTGATCTCAATATGGCGGCGGAGACTTTCCGATATGGGTTATATTGACAATATAGATAATGTTACGTGATACAAAGAGGTGAGGAAGAGAGGCAGAGACAGCGAGCGAGAAAGACAGAAAGAGAGCATGCGAGAGAGACACACAGAGAGACAGTATGAATGATGGATAAGAGAGAGGCATAGCGCTAGAGAATCTGGGAGAGATCCTAACTCTATCCAAGTAAAACAAAATTTCGTATATTATCACACCTTTATCCTGACTACACGTTTTCTCACCTTTAAGAGAACCATAAATCATGGGGCATTTCTCCTTCAAGTATTTCTCTATCTGGTTCCAGGAGTGCTTGATGCGTCTGTAACAGTTCACATATTTCCCGAACTCCTTGTACATATTCATGAACTGATGTTTCCATGACGACCCTCCCTCGACGCTGCAACATTAACCATACACGTGCATAAGACATTAGTATCACAGCACAATCTTTTTAATCTATCAATATATATATTTATATATTTAGAAATTACCGTATACTATATATTAGTAGTCGATTGCATATTATAGATGTACTTAAATATTGCACATTTTAATTCATAATATTACAAAATAATAGTAGTACATCACACTTCCACACGTATTCATATATGAATAATGTATATATTAACATTTTGGCTCATTTACATAGTATAGTATTTACGTAGTATAAAATATTAGTGGCAATTTTAGTATATAAAGGAATTTCTCCCAAGGGATTTCAGAAAGGACGTCGGGCAACAATGCAATTTACTCCTGATTACTAAGTAAAATCAAGTACATGTGTCGTAAGCGGGCCCAATACACAGGTAAACTCAATCAGTTCGGAGACGTAAACATCAAGCTGTGAAAACACAGCATGACTGTGTTAGGATTGTCAAAAGTAAACACAGCTGGAAATTAATGCATGTCGGCTATTCAAGTGAAACACACTATCCGTGTGAGTAATATAACCATGTCCGTTAGCTTGGATATTGTTCCTAGGTCGGCTAAGTTAGATGAGTTTATACGTGTTTTTGCGGGTGTACGCTGTGATCTCAACTACACATGCATCATTCAGTTCCCAAGCACCATCCTATTAGAATGTCCTATCTCAATGCTGATTTGCTGCATGAAATGTTCAGTTATCCTCAGGAGACGTGTACCTTTGTGATATACTCATGCATTGCTGTTTATAAAGATAAAATGTTTATATTTATCTAGACCGACCTGTCACAGAGCCAGACACACTTGCATTGTCCACGCCAGAGCAATTCATCGGAGCAAAGTGAGCGAAGACGCTGGCACTGATGGCAGCAGCTGCAACATACATGCGGGAAATTACATGTTGTTCAATAATAATAGGTGAAACTTTTTTTATTAAAGAGCAGATAGTGGCAGCTGTCCGAAAGCAAAATAATGCATCGCAACCAACACTGAATCAACCCAAAGACCTACAACCCCCAGAGCCCGAGGCTGAACAAACACCGCAGCATACGGATACCCATGAAGGTGAATCAGTAGTGGATATGGAAGATCGAATCTCTACTAAGCTGCTTGAAACTCAGGCAATCTCCCTGGATCAACACAGAAGCCTGAAAAAGGTTCATCTCAACAAGGCAATACGGGACAATATTCAAGCTGCAAATCGAGCCCTCACCAATATCATCAAAGATAACCATCTAAACTTATCAGAAATCAATGAATTAATGTACGCGACTGCTGTTGTTATTGCTGGAGAGACAAAAGAGAGAGAGAGTCACAAAGCCCACAACGGAACCAACATGGAAGAAGAGAATCAGAACAAAAATTGAAAACCATCGCAAGGACCTCTCCATCATTAGCGAAAAAAAAGAAGTGTCACAACAAAGCAAGTACATACCAAGGCCAGGAGCATCTTATGCAAGAGCCGAAGGAAGAATAAGACCATATGCGAGCTCAAACAAGAAATAAAGGTGAAGCTACAGGCCAAAGCTCAGAGGTTGAGAAGGTTTACTAAGCAGAGTGAGCACTACTATCAAAATAAGCTCTTCCATAAAGATGCCAAAAAATTCTACCGGCATCTCAACGAGCAGCAAAGCACCATCAAGGAACCTCTCTCTCAAGAGCGACTCGCTTAATTCTGGCGTGGAATACTGGAAGTTGGCACAAACCACAATACCAAAGCCACTTGGATCAAACAAGAGGAGGAAGCATTCCAAAATGTAGCAATGGATGTATGGACTGACATTACAATGTGTGAGGTACAGCAGGCCATCAAGCGGACACACAACTGGAAGTCTCTTGGCCCAGACAAGCTGCACAACTTCTGGATTAAGCATTTAAGTGCCCTCCATAAACAACTAACCAGGGCCTTGTATGACACCATCAAGGATCCAAGTAATAGCCCTAAGTGGTTGACATCAGGAATCACTTTGCTTCTTTCAAAAGGCAAGAATATAAAAGAACCTAAGAACTATCGACCAATCACTTGCCTGCCTACCACCTACAAGATTCTCACTGCTGCAATCAGCAACCGCCTCTACAATCACTTACAGAAGAGCGGCATCCTCACAAATAAGCAGAAAGGCTGTAGACGAGCGTCTAGAGGGTGCAAAGATCAACTTCTCATCAGTAACATGATTGTGATCATGGCAAAAAAAGCTCAAGAGGAACCTAGGAATGGCGTGGATTGATTATAAGAAAGTCTTCGACAGTGTCCCACATTCCTGGATTCTCGCAGCCATGAGAATCTACCGTGTGTCACCAACCATCATTCAGTTCATGGAAACTACAATGAAGAAATTGAAGACTGAAATGCTCCTCTTCACTCAAGGAGGCTGCCTCAGGACAGAAGATATGTCAATCAATAGAGGAACCTTCCAGGGCGACTCGCTCTCTCCCCTGCTATTCTGCTTAGCACTAACACCGCTTACCAACATGCTGAATACAGGGTCTGGGAATTACAGTCGATAAACACAACACCATCAGCCACCTGCTCTACATGGATGACCTTAAACTGTTCACCAAGAACGAATATGAGCTGGAGCAGGCCTTGGTAACAGTCAAGCCATTCAGTGATGACATCAAAATGGAGTTCGTCTTAAAAGATGGTAAGCTAGTAAAAAGTCGAAATATCGAGCTTGATGACAAGACAGCCCTACAAAGTCTGAACCACGAGAACACCTACAAATATCTTGGTGTAGACGAAAGTGATGGTATTCAGCATGCAAAGATGAAGGAGAACATTGCTAAGGAGTACTATCGCCAAGTTCGCCTAGTTCTCAAGTCTGAGCTCTGCTCAAACAACAAGATAACATCGATCAATAGCCTGGCACTCCCGGTCCCCGTGTACAGCTTCGGGGTGATCAACTGGTTGCAATCAGATATCGAAAGGATGGATCGCAAGACAAAAAGCTACTAACCATGCACGGTCTCCATCACCTAAAAGCAGATGTAGAGCGACTGTACATCAAGAGGCAAAATGGTGGTCGTGGTCTCATTGAACTGATGTCTGCATACTACACTGCCATTGCAGGTCTAGGCGACTACATCGAGCTTAAGGAAGACAAATTTACAAAGCTTATCAAAATCCATCAGTCTGGAAAATCAAAGCACGCTCTCTTACGCGAGGCTCTACCTTACACCTAGCTGTACCTCATTTACCTCTACATTTACCTCTGCCACTAAGTCTACCTTTATATTTATCTCTGCTTCTACTTACACAACTATCACTGCCTTCATATTTACCTCTGTCTCTACCTCTACCTTTTACATCAACTATCCCTCTAACTATACCACTATCACTATCACTAACTCTACCAATAGATTTACCTCTACCTTTTACATCAACCATCCCTCTAACTATACCACTATCACTATCACTAACTCTACCAATAGCTTTACCTCTATCTCTACCTCTAGTTCACCAACAACCTCTACAGCTACCTCTAACTTGATGAACACACACCTGATATGAACACACACCTGTGATGAACACACACCTGAGATGAACACACACCTGTGATGAACACACACCTCTGATGAACACACACCTCAGATGAACACACACCTCTGATGAACACACACCTCAGATGAACACACACCTCTGATGAACACACACCTGAGATGAACACACACCTGTGATGAACACATACCTGAGATGAACACACACCTGTGATGAACACACACCTGTGATGAACACACACCTATGATGAACACACACCTATGATGAACACACACCTCAGATGAACACACACCTCTGATGAACACATACCTGAGATAAACACACACCTGTGATAAACACACACCTGTGATGAACACACACCTGTGATGAACACACACCTGTGATGAACACACACTTGCGATGAACACACACCTGTGATGAACACACACCTGATATGAACACACACCTGATATGAACACACCTGTGATGAACACACACCTGCGATAAACACGCCTGTGATAAACACACCTGAGATGAACACACACCTGTGATGAACACGCCTGTTATGAACACACACCTGAGATGAACACACGTGTTATGAACACACACCTGA
>NW_014577911.1:65392-70992 GCF_000485595.1 Priapulus caudatus
AATTTCGCCAGTGTTTTGTGGTTTCGCGTGACAGAGCTCGGTTACAAACAGAGACAGTCTATATTTCTAACAAATGAACACTGCTTTTGAAATTGAAACAAAGATGGAGTAGAATAGTTGTCTTTGTGTTGTAGGCCTAATCGGTGTGAAATTCATCGAGTGTCGAGCGGATTGGAGTCGAGCGCTTTCCTACCTGCTATATATATTAACAGTCACTGTGCACAGTGAGCAATGGCGGCGTTAGTGTGTGTGCATAGAGCATTTACACGGAATTGACAGGAAACTGTCGGCAATAATAGGTGAAAGAGAGTATAGAAACATTAAGAATTTTGTAGTACTACTACTAGTATTCGATTTCGTATTTATTTAGCATTATATTTTATTGAAACGTTTCAAGTGCCTATGCCTATGTCTATGACTATCACCGGCACAGCCAGCAGCAGCAGCAATAATAACAGCAACAACAAATGCACCACCATCACCACCACCACCACCACCACTACCAACAGCAGCAGCACTAACAACAACAACAACAACAACAACAACAACAACAACAACAACAACAACAACAACAACAACAACAACAACAACAGTTAGCGGTCATTGCAGCTAATGTCCGTAATGAGCTATCATGATACCGAATTTTCTGTCTATTGACAACAAGTTACAAACATTTTAGAGATAAAATTATATATATCCTAAAACTTGAACTATGAGATAACCACCTGACTATATCTCTGAAGCTAACGTGTGATAAAATGTAAATCAAAACATCAGAAGGCAATTCATCCAACGTTATGATGGGGGATTCCATCTTGGATGTAACTGTGCCGCCATCTAGTGGTCGCAATAGAGTATATATTTGCGCTATGAGTTGTCTGACCGATATTTTTACACCTACCCTCAGAAGGAATATTCATCATAGAGCAAGAAACTGTACAAAAAAACGCGCTCCTAACTTTAATCAATTAACCCAGCGGATTAACGTAAATATTCTGCTATTTTACATAGAGCAGACGAATTTTAGGAGAGATAGAGAGTACGTGATAGAAAGTACAAAATTATAATATTTGAACTGGTTCTGTACACAAGCAGATTTCTGTAATTCCAAATTGTCAATTTCTGTCATTCTATGTTTTCAATTCTCTTCCTTCCTCTTTAATTAAATAAGAGTCAATAAAGTTCAATAAAATTGAGGACAAATAAAATCGACTGCGATCCACAATATTGATCTGTGTAGGGCCCCTATATATTCCATTAAATTTGATTAAATCTCTCCGTGAGATGTCTCTCTCAGTCTTCAAAACGGTCCACTGGACTTTGAAGACTAATCATTATAAGGTTATGAGGTGTGTGTATAATGAGGATCATGACAGCTGTAGATGTAAGTAAGGATCAGTAACTCTAGGTATCGCCGCTTGTGTGGTGGGATTTAGTGGCCTGACAACCTGAGATGTTGATCTCGTATTTATTCTTACATAAAGAAGCAAGGAAATGACGTCATATGGCAGCATGAAATTATCATGTGCGGTATATATATATATTACTATTATTATTATTATTATTATTATTATTATTATTATTATTATATATATAGATATATATATATATTGCTCGTTCGCTCATAACAGCGTTATACGAGCGCTCTTTGCCATTGCATACTCCTAAATACACAGTTGGCTTTATTTTTAATTGATTTATACATTTATGTATTTACCAATGCCAGCATTAAATGCAGCGAATATATGTGCATAAATAAATGAAAGTGTTAATGACACTGTAGCTCACCACAAAAAAAAGACACAAATGAGTGAGAGAGAAGAAGTCAGTTTTAATTAAGCAACCATCGACGTACATTATAGAAACGAAGAGTATATATGGGAGAACTCCCATTATATACTATTGATACTCTTTGTGACGGTAGATGGCGCTTTACCCGCTTTGATGTTTCTTAGTGATGGCGTTCGAATTAAATAGATTATGCTGCGTTCCGACATGTTTTGTAAAACTTTACTCTAATATAGACGTTTTATCGGCAGGGTGGAGAGGAAATACCAATTTTGCATTAAAGATATTGTCAATGAAATCTTGTAAAACGAACCAGATGAGTGTGACACCACAGACTGTTATTTGCGTGTCTATATAATATGCTATATAATTGCTCACATTAACCTACCTAATTTGCATAATTTTTTTTTAAATATCAAAAACCCCTGTAATACGTTTTTGGGCCAGCCCTTATTCATTCACATACCAAAAATAAGCAAAATCCGTTGAACCTGAACTGACTAATGGCAATTTCCATGTTTGCCAAAAAATTGGCGTGGCTCGAAAGTACGTCGACTGGCATGCTCCAAAATAGGACGTTCAAACCTCTCCCATAGCAGTAACAACTATACCCAATTTCAAACATGTGGGTCAAGCGGTTCCTGAGTTACCGTTGACCGTAGCCAAATGTTGACGGGAGGACGTACGGACGTACGACGGACGACGACCTATGGCAATAGCTCATCTTGACGATGTCAAGGTGAGCTAAAAATATGGCTATTTAACTACCATCGAGATATACATAGAGGTATGACAAGCACACTTACTTTCATTATAGCCGTTGTAAAGATGGGCAAATTAGTCCGGTAGTTGAAGGTGAAATATCGATGCTACCCGGAAAACATTGTATAAAGACGATTTTTACACCAGATCAGCAGAATGTGTCATATAGAACAACATATCCAAAATCCGCAAAAATCCACGCTGGGACAATTTTTTATGAGTCTTTGAATATTTTGCACTTTTTTGCATGTTTTGTAATGGGAAATGAGCATGAGCCAGGCTCGTCAAGTGATATAGTGGGGCAGATAAGTGAAAAAATTGTGTTTTGTAGTAAAAGCACAACAAATTGGCATGAATGAAGTTAAGAGTATACTAAATGATTTTAGATATAGTGCCAAGCTAATTCTTTTCCGTAACGGCCGTAACAATGGAAAATCCAAAATGGCCACAGCGCGATTCTCATTATCTACTAATTGTTCCATTTTCGTAAATATTTGACATAAAGTATCATTTTATATGTTTTTTTGACTTGCAGAATCTAATGGTGTGATTATTTCGGTGAAAAAATGCATTATCTGAAAATAGGGCGCAGGTTAATGCTAACATTCAAGATTACCGCCATCTGAATAGTAAATATCTGTCCTATCTTTGTCAATATTTGGCATAAAAACATGAATAACGTCTCCTTTTCAGTGTTTTTCACCATTAACCTGTGCCCTATCTTCAGATACATACATCATCTTCAGATACATACATCATCTTCAGATACATGCATCATCTTCAGATACATGCATACATGTATAAATGGTTAGCAGTAGCAGCAACACCACCACCACCAGTAGAGGAGCAGTAGTACTAGTAGCAACAGCAACAACAGTAGCAGCAGGAGTCGTAGCAGTAGTAGCAACAGCACCACCTTTGACGTTTGACATTTGACATTTGAAACTTGACACTTGACACTTGACATTTGACATTTGACATTGGCGAGTAGGCGAGTAGGCCAGTAGACACTTGATACCTGACATTTAACATTTGACACTTGACATTTGACATTTGACACTTGACACTTGACTGACCCCCCCACCCGCATATGCGCTATAGGCGGCATAAAAGTGTATTAACTCTCATATATCGCGAACGAATTGAGATACATTTCTAGAAATCTAGATACATATAAAGACATTATCTTAGCTATAATAAGATTGAGATTATTGAAGCACGAATAGTCTAATTAATTATCAAATATATACGCACGGCAAGTGTACTAACTCTAATATCTCACGAACGATTTGAGTTACATTTTCTAAAATTCTAGATACATATAAACACATGTCTTAGCTATACGCCCTGGGAATATTGAGTTTATTGACGCACGATTAGTCAATATATTAGCAAAAATATGCGCGCGGAAGTAAATTATTTAATGTTCGAACCACCCGACTCCGAACCCCCCTACCGCACCCGCCTGTACTGTGTGTACTGGCGCATTGTACAGGGGTGTTGCTATCCCCCGGGCGTGGAGGGACGGTCAGGTGATACAGTTGACGTATACTTCAAAATCATTACTCATACGGTAAACCTAACTCCAACACCTCCAATGCTAACCATAACACTATATATATATATCTCGGAGCGCTATATATAGGGGGTGTGATCCACAAAAATTAATCTAACCTACCTAACTCTAACCTAATACTAATTACCCTAACCCTAACCCTAATACTAATTACCCTAACCATAACCTAATACTAATACTAATACTAATAATATTAATCCGAATACTAGTGCTGCCACGTTGCGGTGTCCCTCCACGCCCGGGGGATAGCATTACCCATTGTACAGCTGGTACATGTGTTGGGATTGTATACAGGCGGGCGAGATAGGGGGTTCGGAGTCGGGTGGTTCGAACATTTAATCACTTCGGCCGCCATCTTGAATTCAAAAATGGCCGCCGTCATTTCTTAAAAAATTGCTATATCTCGGTTAATAATTAATCTTCGTACAGACTTGAAAATTGACTGACAGACGTAATTTGGGTTACATTTTATACAACAACGTGATGCATGTGATCCAAGGGCGTTTTCGGCCACCATCTTTTATTTAAAATGGCCACCATAAAAATTACAAACTTAGCAATTTTTCCGTTCACGGAAGATATAGAGACGTGAAAATTTGCAGACTGGCGCAGGTTAATAAGCTCTTTCATATTAAAACAAGACACACAAGTTCCAATTATAATTACAGCGGCCATATTGAATTCAACATGGCCGCCATAAGATTTTACTCTGTACTTCAAAATGATCAATGACATAGTAGAACAGATACAAACAAACATGGTGAAAATGTTGAATTACCGGTTTTTCTCAGTATATAACAAACACAATGCCAAACTGGCAATCCCCAGCGTGAGAGAGAGATAATTCAAGACAACAAGTTGTAGTATACAGTACACAAGAACATGCATGGCAAGCTAAATAATACTATTGTCTCGATGAAATGTCTCGATAATTCAAGACAACAAGTTGTAGTATACAGTACACAAGAACATGCATGGCAAGCTAAATAATACTATTGTTCAAGTTAAACAAATGTCTCGAAACTCCATTGTCCACAAGTTGTCACAGATTGTCACTGAGTGGGGTAAAATGTACCTGCACAAACACAAATATAGTACATGTACGTACAGTATAGTGTCTGTTATGTGCGTGCGTTCTCGCGGGCGTATAGGTATCTGTTATGTGCGTGCGTGCTTGCGCGCGTATATAGCTATCTGTTATGTGCGTGCGTGCGTTCTCGCGGGCGTATAGGTATCTGTTATGTGCGTGCGTGCTTGCGCGCGTATATAGCTATCTGTTATGTGCGTGCGTGCGTTCTCGCGGGCGTATAGGTACCTGTTATGTGCGTGCGTGCTCGCGCGCGTATATAGCTATCTGTTATGTGCGTGCGTGCGTTCTCGCGGGCGTATAGGTACTACCTGTTATGCGCGTGCGTTCTCGCGCGCGTATATAGCTATCTGTTATGTGCGTGCGTGCGTTGTGTGTGCGTGCGCG
>NW_014577911.1:71542-79619 GCF_000485595.1 Priapulus caudatus
ACGTTGTAATATAAAATAGTAACCAAAATTACGTTTGTCAGTCAATTTTCAAGTCTGTACGAAGATTATTAACCGAGATATAGCTATTTTTTAAGAAAATACAGCGGCCAATTTTGAATTCAAGATGGCGGCCGAAAACGCCCTTGGATCAAATGCATCACGTTGTCGTATGAAATAGTAACCCAAATTACGTCTGTCAGTCAATTTTCAAGTCTGTACGAAGATTATTAACCGAGATATAGCTATTTTTTAACCGTGGCCATTTTTGAATTCAAGATGGCGGCCAAAGTTGTAATTGGATCGCGTGTGTCCTGTCTTTAAGTGAAAGAGCATACAAAAGTATGCAAGTGTACCAATTTTCATACTTTTTTCACATTTTGAACGATTTTTTTCTAATCTACTGTACTAATAGAATAAAAAAAAGTATAATCTTACACGTTAATGTCATCAATATACCTCAACCGGGCAAGCATAAATTTTCGATAGCTTACACGCACAACCAGACACAGAGAGAGAGAGAAAGAGAGAAAGAGAGAAGGAAAAAGATAGAGAGAGAGAGAGAGAGGGGGGGGGGAGAGAGACGCAGGCACGCGCTTTCATATACTTATATCGTAGATAAATATATTATTTCACAGACGAGAACCGGTTTTTGTCACGAATACGGCTGGTCCACTGGTAGCACTCCATCGGACTATTCCTATTTTACATACTTACACACATCGATATTTTGGGTGATACTCTCCTGATACTATACACCAACCAGATTTCACACATTTCACACCACATGGTATTTCACCCGCTTGAAAACTTTCAAAATAACCGAACCTGTGTGCGAACTACCTTCATGAAAAATTACTTACCTTGGTTGTATGTAGGCCTACACATTGACTGAAAGTCCACCCTGATTCAAAGTCCACTCTGCACGAATGTTCACCCGTTGTTGTATATTAAGCTTTACTGCATTACCAGCTTGTAAGTCCACCGCAACCTTGTTTTACGTCTAGCGTAGACGTTTGTTCATCCTGGTTATATGTCTATTCGTAGCACGGCAAGGGCTTTTTATCAAGCGAGGATATTGCAGCAGACGCTAGAACGCCTTATATACCGGTCCTCCAGCCGACAGACAGTGTCAACTCAAAGAAGCTAACATCAAGCAATTTACGCGTCTCGCCGTAACACATCGACTGGTGCAATAACAACAAACATCTAGACGCGCAAATAATATATCTATATGGTTATACAACCATATGCAGTTCTTCAGAGACGTGCATGTGTGTGTGTGTGTGTGTGTGTGTGTGTGTGTGTGTGTGTGTGTGTGTGTGTGTGTGTGTGTAATGTGTCATGTGTGCTTGTATGCTGTGCGTGTGTGCGTGTTGCGTGTGCTGCGTGCGTGTGTGTGTGCTTGCTTGTGTGTGCGTGAAGTGCGTGTGTGTGGTTCGCGATGTGTCCGTGGTGTGTGTGTGTGCGCTGCGTGTGTTGTAGCACGTACTTGTGCGGCGCGCTGCGTGTGTGTCGATGGCGGTGTATGTCGTTTGGTCACCGGATGCGTGCTGATTCTGTTCCCGTATGTGATCCGTGCGCGTATGTGTGTCGAGTTGGTGTGTGTGTGCGTGTGTGTGTGCGTGCGTGCGTGCGTGCCGTCGTGTGCCGCGGCAATAGTGCGTCGTAGTGATAATCGCGTGCGTGTAGTGTGCGTGTGTTGCGTAGAGTGGCGTGTCGTGTGTTCCGGTATGTGTGGCGTGCTTGTGTGTGTTCGCTATGTGTGCGCGTGCGTTGTATGTATGTTGTTTGTAGCCGCGTATGTGTGCGCGTCGTTGCGTGTGTATGTGTGTAGTACGTATGTGCTGTGGTGATTCGGTATGTGTGCGTGGCGTGTCGTGTGTCGTGCCGTGTGCTGTGGCGTGTGTGGTGTGTGTGCGTGTGATGTGCGTGGCGTGTGTGTGTGTGTGTGCTTTGCGTATGTGTGTGCGCGCGCAGCGCGTGCTGTGTGTGTGTGTTGTGTGCGTGCGTACGTGTGCCGTGGCGTGTGCGTGGCCGAGTATGCTGGTGCGGTGCGATGCAATGTGTGTGATGATTTCGAACGTATACTTGCGCTCGCCGGTGCGTGTGTGTGTATGTGCTGCGTGATGCTGCATGTCGAACGTGTGCCGATGTGGTGTGTTCGCGATACAGGTGTGTGCAATGATGTCGCTGCGTGCGTGTGTGTAGATTTGCGTATCCGTGAGTGTGTGCGGCGCGACACGCCGCCACGCAGACAGCTCCGTCTGATGTTGTGCTGTGTGGTGTGTGTGTGGTGCTGTGCGTGCCGTGTGACGAGTCGTGCGTGTGTTTCGCGCTATGTGTGGTGCGCGCCGAGCGACCGCCGTGTTTCTTGTCGCTGTGTGTGATGTCCGTGTGCGTGTGACGTGCAGTGTGCGCCCTACCAACGCCGTGTAATGCTGTGAGCATCTGTGCCGTCCGACATGTGTGACTGTCTTCTACTGCAGCTCGCCCGTGTGCGTGCGTGTGTGTGCGTGCGCTGGCGCTGCGTCGCCGGTGTGTGTGTTCCAGCCGCGCTGTGGCGTCGCGTGCTGTGCTGCGTGCGTGCCGGCGTGCGTCGCGTTCGTCGTGCTTACCGCGTAATGTGTGGCGCGGCCGCTGTCGTAAGTGTGCTCGCTTGTTTTGTTAGTTGTGGCGTCGCGTCCATCGCGCGTTGTTTGCGTATCGTGCTGTGCGCGCGGCGCACGTGCTGGCTGTGTGCTAATCGGCGTCGTAGCGCTGGGTGCGGTGCGCTGTGCATAGTGTGCGTAGCTGTTGCCATGCGTTCCGTGTACGGCGTGTGCACTTTTTTTTTTTTTTTTTTGATCTTTTTTCCTGTGCAGTGCGCGCTGCTATGTGCTGGTTGTTCGCTGGTCGCGTTCGTGTGGTGTATGCGTAGGTCGTCGGCGTTCTGTGCGGTGCGTTTCGTGGTGTGTGTCTCGCCGTGCGTGTGCGTCGCGGCTGTGCGATGCGTGCGTCGGTGGCGTCCGTGCGGTGTGCTTTCTGTTTTCGTGTGTTCGCGTGATGTGTGGCGTCGTAATGGTGCTGCGCGTGCGTGTATGTGTGTGTGGGTGCGTGTGTGTGCGTGCGTGCGTGAGTGCCACTCGCTCAGCCGCGGCACACGAACGTGTTTGTTATCGTGAGTGTGGGATTAAAAAGGAGGCAGCAATTGCTGGCATCCGCACGTCTGTCTGTATCATAGAAATAGTATAGATAAAGGAATAGAAATAGATTATCTATACTATTTCTATGGTCTGTATAGACGCAGCGATCAGCGGGGCGGGGCGCGCAGCACGGCTCAGTGCGTGGTGTAGCGAAGGGGCCACTTAAATATCAACTACAGGTGAACCAGAATATGGTGAAGGTGAAATAGAGGTGAAATAAACTACATTAAAGCTGAACTACAAGTAAACTAGAACAAGGTGAATGTAAAATACAGGTAAACTAGAACACGGGTGTACAAAAAAGATAAAAATACAGGTGAAATAAACATACATTAAAGGTGACTGCAGGTAAACTAAAACACGGGAAGGTAAAATACAGGTGAAATTGAAATAAACAACATTAAAGGTGATATACATTATACATGATATACATTATAGGTAAACCAGAACACGGTGCAAGTGAAATACATGTAAACTAAGGTAAATTGAAGGTAAAATACAAGTAAAGCAGGGCAAGTTAAAGGGCGAAATATAGTTGAACTAAAATATATTGAAGATAAGGGTGAAGTAGAACGCGGTAAAGATGACTGATAGGTCAACAAAGTTACATTAAAGATAAAAGTATAGGTAAACTAAAACATCTTAAAGGTGAAATATAGGTGAACAAAGTTACAATTAACATGAATTACAAGTAAATTAAACCATGGTTAAGGTGAAATATAGACGGACAAATATTAATTTAAGGTAAAATTTAAATAAAATATCCCAAGGTAAATGTGAAGTACATGTAACCTATTATAAAGTACATCTGAAATACAGGTAAATATTACTCAGATAGATGTTACATACACGTTTCTAAATTATCCGATCTTTGCTTACCCGACATTCCGTTTCATCCGACAGTCAATCCGCGTGCTATATAATATGTGTCTATGGCGTCATACTGCGTGCATGCGTATTATTTTGCATATTACCCCTCCGCTTTTATATGCGTTGTAATAATTATTTCCGTGCACTATCATTTTAGGGATACGGTAGAATGATTATATTATGCTAATAAAGCAGATTTAATATTTATGCTGCATATCCATTGTTTATGCGGGTGGTTACCGCATGACACGTTATTTTCACAAATCTAGGTAAGGCAGCAAGCCGTCGTGTAGCTAACCTAGGAGAAGGTAAATGTGAAATGTAGGAAAAACAGTAACCTGAGATGTCGTTTAAACCTAGAAAAGTGAAATCCAGGTAATGATAGTTAATCGTTGGATTAATTAGTCTATTATTGAGAAAATTATGGCAAATTATGCGAGTTCAGAAAAATTAACAACCGGATAGACCTAAATAAGGTTCAACATTTATATAACAGTGATGCCGCTATGATGTGACGTCACGCTGCGGTGACGTCACGGCACTGTGTGGACCGCATCTTTCACTATGAGCGGCCAGGCATGCGGTGTGGGGGGGGGGCGTCTGTGCTGGGCTGCCATGGTGAGTGGAGCAGCTAGCGTGAGAGGCGAGTCTTTATGCCTGCCGGGCCACAGGATAAGTACCGAGGCGCGCCAGCTTAGCGTAACACAGGATACACGGCCAGTGAAAGAGAAAGAGAAAGAGCGAGAACGAAGAGAACGAGAGGTAACCACGTGAGTGTGTGATCGCTACAGCATCACAGGTCTCGAACAGCTTAACCGCCACAGACAGCGTGTGAGCGCGTGGAAGACGGCAACATAGACGTAAGTAAAACATTTACTAACACTAACTAACTAACTAACACTAACTAACATTAACTAACTAACATTTAACTAACTAACATTAACTAACTAACATTTAACTAACTAACATTAACTAACTAACATTAACTAACTAACATTAACTAACTAACATTTAACTAACTAACATTAACTAACTAACATTTAACTAACTAACATTAACTAACTAACATTAACTAACACTAACTAACTAACTAACATTAACTAACATTAACTAACGGAGCGCTTAATTCATTCATTGCGCTGATGTAACGGTGAAATATTGCGCATGAGATGCAAATAGTGAGATGCTGACTTAGCTTGAAATGTTATAGAGGAGACCTGGGTAAGATGGGACAGTGGATAGATGAAGCTTTGATCGGGCTATAGAGGCCAGCACAGCTATCCACATCTTCCACTTGATCGATGGAAAACGAAGCATTGCAGTTTTGTTGAAAAAAATCACATAAATTGTTCGTTTATCAAGGATTCGCCTCTTTTAGTATTTTAAAATCTTTATTTTAATTTGGTTAAGTTTGTAGTGTTAAGTTTCGTTATTTCAAGACTTGGAATATTATTTATTATAAGATATAATTATTATTATCATTATTTCATTCATTAGATTTTAGATTCATGGTGTTTCGAGTAGGCCAATGTGCAGTGTATCAGCCGGTATAAGACTCGTGTAAAAATTGATATACTGGGGCGTCCCGTCTAACCAATAATAGAAAATCAATAACAATGATAATGATTAAATATACAGGTAATTTGATTTTGTTTGTTTTTATTACTTTTTTTTAAATCAAGTATCCTAACATGAATTTTAATTTAGAATTTAACATATAAAAAAATCAAATTTGAGCGATAATTTGAGTAATGCCGCAACATGGATTTCAAAAAAATCCATGGAATACATTTAGAAAAGCGAATTATGTGAATGATTTTAAAAAAAATGTCTAATTTTAAAGCAGCTTGGTCATGAAATGTCATTATTACCATTTGAATTTTGTATGAAAATTTTCAATAAATAATCTAGTGTCCCATCTTGCCCCGAACAGCGGGGTAAAATGGGACGATGATCAAAATGTTTGATGGTCTATAAAAAATCAATAGTCACATTAATGTAGTAACCATAGATAATGTTATCCTTTTCATTGTTATTGATCACGCACAAAGATATTTTGGAGGTAAAGTTGGTTTAGTGGGTTTTAGAGGGTTTCTATGAAGCGTGTCCCATCTTACCCAGGTCTCCCCTACCGAGAGCACATATAGTTTGTATATTCTAGTTTCTACGTTTAGTAAATTTTATTGATATGTTTACATAGTTATAGTTTAATTACTCTGGATTTTACTTTCGATAATGGCAAAGATTGTGTTCGTTATTAGATTTAGTTCAGGTGCACGCTCGCACGGCATTGTGGGAAGGATGAGAAGCTCGGCGATGCTCCTGCTGCTCACTGCAGCCATTATTGCCGGAGTAAGCGGAAGAAAACGACAAGGTAATGTATTACGTCACGGGGAATAACGTGTGTATTACGTCACGGGGGATAACGTGTGTACTACGTCACGGGGATAATATGTGCATTACGTCATGGGTTAACGTGTGTTATACGTCACCGGGGTAACATGTGTATTACGTCACGGGGGATCACGTATTACGTCACGGGGGATAACGTATTACGTCACGGGGGACGCGCGCCGATCACCGTATTAACGTCACGCGGCGCGGGATAACTCTATTACGCTCACGGGCGCGATACCGTGTATACGCCACCGGGCCGCGATACCCGCGAATTACCGATCACGCGGGATCACGACCGGCTCATTACGTCACGCGGGCGCCATAAGTATGACGTACACAGCGGGATACCGCTGTTACGTCCACGGGAAACGGTATTACGACCACGGCCGCGGCTCGGAACGTGTGTATTACCGTTACGACGATTGTTATAACGTGGATTACTCACGGCGCAGCGTATAACGCTAATTTACGTCACGGAGGAAACGTGCTGCATTACGTCACGGCCGCGATACACGCCTCATTACGTCAACGCGGCCGGGAAACGTGTCCTACTTATGTTACCCCGGCGAACCTGTGTATTACCTCACGTGGGGGCGGGGCATAAACGCTTTACCTCACGTGGAAAAAACGTGCATGTATACGTCACGGCGGCCGATAACGTATTACGCTTCACGCCGCGGAACGTGTGTCATCGTTACGCGCGACGATAAACGCTGTGCTATTACGCTCACGGCGCCATAACGTGTGTATTACGTCACGGGGATAACGTGTGTATTACGTCACGGGGGATAACGTGTGTATTACGTTACGGGGATAACGTGTGTATTACGTTCTGGATAACGTGTGTACTTACGTCACGGGGGATAACGTGTGTATTACGTCACGGGCAGATAACGTGATGCACTCACGTCACACGGGGATAACGTTGTATTACCGACAGCCCGCTCGACGGGATAACGTGATGTATTACGTCACGGGGCGATAACGTGTGTATTACGTTACGCGCGCGATAACGCGTGCTAATTACGTCACCGGGGCATAACGTGCCTGTATTACGTCCAACGGGCGAATAACATAGTTATAATACGCTTACGCCGGGCACTAACGTGCCTGTATTACGTCACGGCCGGGCATAACACTGTGTATTACCGTTACCTGATAACGGTGTATTAGCTCCACGCGGCGATAAACGTGGTGTTATTAACGTTACGGGACTAACGGCTTATTACGTCGACGGGGCCGATAACCGTGTGGATTGACGTTACCCGCGCAATAAGCCGTGTGTACTTACCGTGACGCACGCACGCACCGCTTAACACACACACACACAACAACACACCACATACACACACACACACCACACCCACACAACCACACACACACCACACCCACAGCACACACCACTGCGACACCCACCACACATAGGATATAACTATTATTATACACACACACACCAACACATCACACACACACACCACCACCACCACGCACACACACACCCCACCACACACCACACCATACATATATATATATACTAATATACACACACACACACACACCACACACACACACAACACACACACACACACACAACACACACACACACCCACACCACACATATAAAGGGC
>NW_014577911.1:79644-81404 GCF_000485595.1 Priapulus caudatus
AATATATATAATGAATGTATAATATATATATATATATATATATATATTCAATTATTTATTAATTTTTGTTTGTATATTTTGTCTGCTTTGACTGATTGATTGATCGATCGATTGATTGACTAATTGATTGATTGATTGGTTGACTAATAACTATATTTATTGAGTAATTGATTGATGGATGGATCGATTGATTGATTAATTAATTAACTTATTACTTGATTCATTGATCGATCGATTAATTATAAGTTAATATTTGCTTGTTTGTAGGGATCCCTGGCTTGATAGCGAGGGTGACGGGTATAGACGTATCTAACGTGGACGTGAGCAACCTGCAGCTAGGCGGCGGTATCGATACCAGCTTACTACGACCCGCTATAGAGCAGGCACTGCGGGAGCGCCCGAACCACCGACCTAACACGGCTGGCTCATTCAGAAACTTCAGAAGCACATACCGTAACTAAGCCTTCAGTCCTGATCGCCCGCGGCCGCGTGTGTACGTTATATATATAAGTAAATAAATAAATATATATATATATTTATTTATTTATAGTGAGTAATGGAGCGAGGAAATGCAGCGGCGGACGCATAGAGAATAAACACAAAGACGGAAGGACGAACGGACGGACACACGGCCGGACGGACACACGAACGGACGGACGGACGGGCGGACGGACTGACGGACGGACGAATGGACACACGGACGGACGGACGAACGGAGCGACGGAGGGACGGATGGACGGACGGGCGGACAGACGGACCGACAGACAGACAGATGGACAGATTACTCTCTGTAGCGGCGGTAGAGTTGTTTTGAGCCATGATGGCTGTCGTGGACTGCGGTGGTCAACGTCTTCTAGTACGATGAGTGACGTCATAATTACAGCAGTGACGTCATTGTGTTCTGTGCGCCAGGTAAGCGGTACGGCACGGCGGCCGAAACGAGGTTACGTGGGCGGCGGTATGACGCTACGCGTCGCTTCGTGGAAGCGACAAACGGACGCTGGGTGACTGGCGAGCTGAACTACACAGTAGCGATCACGGAGGATGCTGATCAGGTAATCAATATACACGGAGATACATAGATACATAGATACATAGATACATAGATATATAGATACATAAATACATAGATACATAGATACATAGATACATAGATACATAGACAAACGGACGCTGGGTGACTGCCGAGCTGAACTACACAGTAGCCATCACGGAGGATGCTGATCAGGTGATCATTATACACAAAGATACATTGATACATAGATACATAGACACATAGATACATAGATATATAGATACATAGATACATTGATACATAGATACATAGATACATAGACAAACGGACGCTGGGTGACTGGCGTGCTGAACTACACAGTAGCCATCACGGAGGATGCTGATCAGGTGATCATTATACACGGAGATACATAAATACATAGATATATATATACATAGATACATAGATACATACATACATAGATACATAGATACATAGATACATAGATACATAGATACATAGATACATAGATACATAAATACATAGATATATAGATATATAGATACATAGATACATAGACAGATAGAGACATAGATACATGTTGAATAAAATGTTGACTTATTATCTAAATAATTAATTGTATTCCTACTAATAAACCATATAATATATATATATATCTTACAAAGATACATAGATATATAGATACATAGAATGTAATGATACATAGACAAACGGACGCTGGGTGACTGGCGAGCTGAACTACACA
>NW_014577911.1:83914-92716 GCF_000485595.1 Priapulus caudatus
TATAGATACATAGATACATAGATACATAGATACATAGATACGGACGCTGGGTGACTGGCGAGCTGAACTACACAGTAGCCATCACGGAGGATACTGATCAGGTGATCAATATACACGGAGATACATTGATACATAGATATATAGATACATAAATACATAGATATATAGATACATAAATACATAGATACATAGATACATAGATACATAGATAGATACATAGATACATAGATACATAGATACATAGATACATAGATACATAGATATATAGATACATAGATACATAAATAGATACATAGATACATAGATACATAGATACATAGATACATAGATACATAGATACATAGATACATAGATACATAAATATATACATACATACATAGATACATAGATACATAGATACATAGATACATAGATATATAGATACATAGATACATAGATACATAGATACATAAATAGATAAATACATAGATATATAGATACATAGATACATAGATACATAGATACATAGATACATAAATACATAGATATATAGATATATAGATACATAGATACATAGACAGATAGAGACATAGATACATGTTGAATAAAATGTTGACTTATTATCTAAATAATTAATTGTATTCCTACTAATAAACCATATAATATATATATATATCTTACAAAGATACATAGATATATAGATACATAGAATGTAATGTTGAATGACTTTATTATCTAAATAATTAGTTGTATTCCTAATAATAAAACATATGAATGTATAATATATATATATATATATATATATATATTGCCCAGACCATAGCTGAAGTGAGGAAGAACAAGATGGGATTTGACAAGCGGCGAACACAGAGGCGCGCCTCCACGCGCCGACCACGATCCAAGGATATCAATGATGAGTACGTGTGGCATTATATGATATTATACACCTGTCTTACCTCCATGCCTGATGTCAACATGTACGGCTTCTGTGTGGTGCTCCTGTCTCCTAGGTACATGTGTACAGGTAGAGGTAGAGGTAGAGGTAGAGTTACAGGTGTAAAGGTGTACAAGTAGAGGTAGAGGTACATGTGTACAGGTCCTAAGTATGTGCTCCTGTCTCCTAGGTACATGTGTACAGGTAGAGGTAGAGGTACAGGTGTACAGGTCCTAGGTACATGTGTACAGGTAGTGGTAGAGGTACAGGTGTACAGGTCCTAGGTACATGTGTACAGGTAGAGATAGAGGTACAGGTGTACAGGTCCTAGGTACGTGCTCCTGTCTCCTAGGTACATGTGTACAGGTAGAGGTAGAGGTAGAGGTAGAGTTACAGGTGTAAAGGTGTACAAGTAGAGGTAGAGGTACGGGTGTACAGGTAGAGGTGTTCCTGTCTGCTAGGCACGTGTGTCTACGTCTGACGTAACCGCGAGTGCTTTGCCGTGTGTTGATTAGCTACGTGCAGACGTTGCTGACGTCGCTGCACGCACGCTACCACGAAACCACCACCACCACTACAACTACTACAACCACCACCACGACGGAGGCGCCAACTAGCAACCAGGATGATGCGGCGAGCGGCTTTAATTGGATGACAGCTAATCCTAGCTGTGCGTCGCCAGTCAGGACCCAAGGAAGGTGCGGAAGCTGCTGGGCGTTCGCTGCCGTAAGTCACGTGTGCAAACACTACTGTTACTGTTATTACTCCTTTTAGTATTACTATATGCTGCCACTGCTGCTGCTGCTGCTGCTGCTGCTGCTTCTGCTGCTGCTGCTGTTGCTGCTGCTGCTGCTGTTGCTGCTGCTACTACTACTACTACTACTACTGTTGCTGCTGCTGCTGCTGCTGCTGCTGCTGCTGCTACTACTACTACGTCTACTTCTGCTGTCGTCTGCATTTGATAATGTTGTTTTTGTTGTTGTCGTCTGCGTGTAGGGGGCCTAGATGGTTATATTATTATTATTATTATTATTATTATTATTATTATTATTGTTGTTGTTGATGATTATGATGATGATGCTGTTGTTGTTGCTTTTGCTTTTGTTGATGTTGTTGTTGTTGCTTTTGCTTTTGTTGATGTTGTTGTTCTTGTTGTTATTGTTGTTTTTCTTGCTTGGCGGCGGCGGTGGTGGATGGTTATGATTATGGTCTATAGTTAAACCCCCTTCCCTCAAGTACTCCCGCCATCACACGTTACAGGTAGATTCGCTGGAGATGCGTAACTGTGGCAGTAACAGCCCGACAGTAGACCTCAGTCAGCAGCAGATGGTCGACTGCACGTTCAGCAACTGGAACGGTTGTAACGGCGGATACGCAGCTGCGGCACTGCAGGTTATAGTTCGCAATAGTCACCTCGCCTCCGCTAGCGACTACCCTTACAACAGCGGTGGTACAGGACGGGTGAGTAACACTCCTATAGAAGGCGTCTGATACTGTCCTCTCTCTCCCTCTCTCTCTCTTTATGTTTATGCTTATAATACGACTAGTTCCATAAGCAAGGGTGTAACCTTGACCTAAGCGTATTGACTAATATGCCTCAAACGGGTTGCATCGCGGAAGAAGAAAATTATCTAGCGTTGTTCGGGTTTACTGATCCACGTTGTGCAGCGCAGGTTTCTTGTTAATACTACAAGCTTCTTTTAATTTTTTGTTTGTTACACGTCTTTGACCCATTTCAATTTTTAAATTCCTACAGAGGGCGCTGTATTTCACGCTCAAGCGCCGACCATAATTTCATATTAATTTCATAATTTTTATGCTAACAAAACAAAACAATTATTCACTCAATTAATTAATCTATCAATCGAATAAATCAACAATTAATCACCTCAATCAATCAATCAATCGATCAATCAGTTAAACAAACGAACAACGTGTCTAATGCAGGATACGAGGTGTAGGAGGAGTGGGAAGGCTAGTACTAACGTGGAGGACAACATTGATGGCATCGTCGACAGCAGCGCGTACGCGTGCGACGTAGAAGCTCTGAAACAGATCGTGAGAGACGGGCCGATAGTGATCGCCGTGTGTGCTGGCAACCAACCCTTCACCTTCTACAAGTCAGGTAACCACCTCTACTCTACTATATAATACATACACACATACGTACGTACGTAAGTACGTACATATATACATGCATACATGCATGCATGCATGCATGTAAACATACGCACACACACACACCCACGCACGCACACACACTCCCCCCACACGCGCGCGCACACACACACACACACACACACACACACACACACACACACACACACCCAACAGCACGCACGCAATCGCACGCACGCACGCACGCACCAACGCACGCACCGACGCAGAAGCACGCACGCACGCAAGCCGCACTGCACGCACGCACGCACGCACGCACGCAACACACACACACACACACTACAGTCACACAACAGCACACACACAAACAGCCTACATACATACATACATAGCATACATACATACATACATACATACATACATACATACATAATACTCTATAGTTACAGGTGTAATACTACAATTACAGGTGTGACAGTATAATTACATGGTCCGACATTAAAATTAAAAGTGTTGGCCCTTATAATTACATGTCCTGACTCTATAGTTACAGGTGTAGTACTACAGTTACAGGCGTGTTACTATAATTACAGGTGTGTTACTATAATTACAAGTGTAATACTATAATTACAGGTGTATTACTATAATACAGGTGTGTTATCTATCAATTACAAGTGCAATACTATAGATTGTATCTAGGTATATTACAAATGTACAGTGTGTATAGCTATAATTACAGGTGGAATACTATAATTACATGGTGTATACACTAATTACGTCGCCGCGCCAACGGAGTCATGCAATTCGCTCGTCAGTGTGTGTGTTCGTGTCTGTGTGTGTGTCCAGTCCGCGTCGCGCGCGCGAATACGATGCACGTCGGTCAGCGAGCGGGCGCGCGATCGATAGAGCGCGTCGAGTCAGCGAGCGGCGAGTCAGCAGCAGCCACCAGTGACGCGGCGGTCGCAGCAGGGCAGCGAGTTCAGTCAGCAGCCGCCACCTAGCGGCACATACATGGTTACCTGCTTCGGCGGAGGTATGCACTCCTCCGTGAGTGCCCTCTGTCTAGTTACAGGTGTATTACTTTAATTACCGGTGTATTACTTTAATTAGCAGGTGTGTGACGGCAGCAGGTGCAGCTTTAGCAACTTGGATCATTGAGATGCACGCTAGTCGGCTATGGAACCCGACCCTGACAGGCGTGGATTACTGGATGCGTCAGAACCAGTCTTTGGTGTGTGTGGTGTGGTGTGTGTGTGTGTTGTATGTGTGTGTGTGTGTTGTGTGTGTGTGTGTGTGGTGGTGTGTGTGTGTGTGTGTGTGTTGTGGTGTACCCGTGCGTGGCGTGCGTGCGCGCGCGGCGCGCGCGCGTGTGTGTGTGTGTGTTGTGCGTGCGTGTAACTGTGCATACAGCTGCGTGCCAAAAGAAACAGCGTGTTTTGAAGAACCTGGCTGCTAGGCACTACAACTAACTCTCTCTCCCCACCTCTCTCGCGCTCTCTTCTCTCTTTCTCGTCTCTCTCTCGTTTCTCCTCATCAGGTTCTCTCGTCTCTCTCTCTCTCTCTCTCTTGTCGTGTGTGTGTGTGGTGTGTGTGTGTGTGTGGTGTGTGTGTGTGTGGTGTGTGTTGTGTGTGTGGTGTGTGTGTGTGTCTTTTCGCTCTCTCTCTTTCTCACAGCTCTCTCTGATTTTTATTGGGCAGGTGGGACTAGATGGGGAGAGAACGGATCGCACGATTACAACGGACTGGTAATAAGAACTTCGGCATTGGCATTGACATTCAGTCTTACGCGCGTAATGAAGTAAATGCGGCCGACGAGTATTACTGAGAGGGAGAACAGCACAGGTCTGTGACGTAACTTCGCACATGAGTAAGAATGACATCCAAGAGGACGGATACAGAGTACAGATCTACTGATGAGTAGGACTGAGGAGGCAGGATATACATAAGAGCAACAGAGATAGACATAACGCAATGGTTTACAGGCTATCTGTGATAAAATGCACCGAAGTAAAGGCAGTGCAACGAGCGTTTGGGAGTCTAACCTCACAGCGCAGGGACACGAGCTGACAGAAGCACATGTATTAATAGTTATGATGTAAAGTGTGTAATACCAAGTTTAACGCTATGGGGTGGTAAATTTTAGTATGGCGCGATCACAATTGTTAAAAATTGGGTAATCTCGTAAACCAACACTATATTTATAGTTCTATCGCGTTCATATGTAAACAATATTCATAATACCACGATATTTTATGCAAATAATTTAGGAATCAATGAAACATGATATATATACTATATAATACGGACGAGGAAAGAGAGTCACATAACAAAACGCAGTATATGGGTTTAATAGAATTCGTGTATTTAATATAGCATTCGTGCACATCTAGCAATGTAGAACCGTCTATATGAGATAAGTAAGATAGCTGCAGCCGACCATAGACATGCAGGCAGTCTCCTGCCGTGTAATAGATTCACCGTTACTAATGCCTGGTTACACAGGGCCGTGTGCTTTACACCTAGCGCAGCATAGATGCCCGCGACAAACACACTGTATTCACGCTGTGCAAGGCGTCTAGACTGCAATGGCAGAGTAAACGAAACATCGTTTTATGTTCCTTTGCGAAATGAATTGTTTTTTTTTTGTTTTCGACGACATTGTCTACTGTTACTCAATACGCTATTTGTGGCACAGCATCGACCGTTTAGCGCCCCTACGTGCGGTTTATTGCGTTACAGCGGTCGCAGATCAGAGGCCCTTTAGATTACCACAATAACCAATACACGTGTAAAGCAAATCTAACGTAGGCTCTTACTCGCAGGAACTGTTCTGATATATCGATCGGGTAGCGAAATATTATATCTCCTCTAAAGTAGACAATGAATAGAGACTGGACAACGAACCGAACAATTTAGAACGCGGCAAAAACAATATCATCTTATTGTGAGTAACGTAACCCGTATAAAGCTTATGGGGGGGGAGGGTATGCACTCCGCACACAGCTATGTTGTTGTTTGTGTTTACGGATCATCATCGTAACGGTAGCGCCACCACGTGACTGCTCCCTCCTGTTACGTCACCGCAACATCACCCGTTACGTCACTGTTACGTCACCGCAACATCACCCGTTACGTCACGGTTACGTCACCGCAACATCACCCGTTAAGACACCCGTTACGTCACGGTTACGTCACTGTTACGTCACCATTACGTCCGCGTTACGTCACCCTATATCAGGGAAGAAATCAGCGTGTATGTATACGTTAGAATTATTCAAATTATCTCATTATCCTTATAGTCACACTGTTATACTCTTGATAAGGCAGCGACATGGTGGCGTGGCAAGACTAGCTGCCCTTACATGACGTCCGCAGGTTATTCTAACCCTACATGTCATGCTTACACGGTCACGCTCTTTAATACCTACTACACCCTAACGACAACCGCTACATATCTGATTGCTACATAAGAACACCGCAGCACTTAAGACTGGCCCCCTGTCCTGAACTCATCGCCACTGCGCATGCGTCCACCCTGATCGATGCTTGCTGTGAGTTGAAAGAAGTGAAATATTTCAGACACAACGTACGTACCCGGATGTACGAGACACGGGTGCCCGGATGCTTACGTGAAAGCTGCTGTCGCGTGTATACTAATGCTAGATACCCACAGCTGCTGCCCCGCGAGTGGCAAAATCTGTGAACTACTTAAATTTTATAACATACACCAAACCAAACCATCTAATCAACGTTGGCGTGAAGCCAAAACCTTGTGTTTATATCGCCTGATGACTACGTACTCCCACACAGGAATAGAAGCATTACAGATGGCAAAAAATATCAGTTACACGTCCAATAATATACGCAAAATAATAATCAATATATAATAGATTCATATACGATTCATCATAGAATCACACTGTTATGAATAGTTACGTGAGCAATAGGCTGAAGCTTACCGGGGATTATGTAAGAGTAAACATGGTAAACAACACATCCGTCTACTTATAAGTTACAGGCTACTGTTGAACAATGTCATACACGAAACAAATGGCGAAACTCTCTCGAAAAACACTCGAGTTTGTAGATATACCGTAGAATGGATGTCAAAAAGTTAACCCGCATGGCTGCTTAATATCAAAACCTCAGATTACACGTCTCCTTGTAATTATCTTAATAATAACCATCGTCACCATCATCACCATCATTATCATCATCATCATCATGGTAATGGCCATGATCATCATCAGTCTCATCACCATCATCGTAATGGTCATGATCATCATCACCGTCATCATCATCCTCATCGTCACCATCGTCGTCGTCGTCGTCATCATCATCATCATCATCATCAGTCAAACTAGATGTACGACAATCTATTCATTGCTCTTCACTACAACATCTGCAGTAATACAGACAACAGTACAATACCAGCACCGCTAGACTAGCTACTCATCTCAGTCACATCATTAACATATTACCAACCCTTCACCGACAAATCAAAAACACAACTAATGTTATACCATCATGCATCGAATCAAGGCGAAGCGAGGGGAAGGATCGTAATGCGCACGCAGTGCCACCTGTACGCACAATTAAAGCTGTCATGCACGGGGTGCACGTGCACGCACGCACACACACGCTCGTATAGCTGCCAAGTATGGAAACACGTGTTAGTAATAACCACCTCATGAACTCTAGGTGTTATTAGCAGATGCATGAGGGGAACGTGAGATAGCATGTGTGCATGGAATGTACGTAGAATATATTATGGTGTATATATATAATTTAGCAAAGATTATTAAATATATTAAATATAGTTGTGCACGTGCTTTTCGTAATATAGATATGATAATTTAAGATTATGAAGAGATACACACGAGGAAGGCCGTGTGTGAATGAGAGTTGTGAGGAAATGCTAAGTAAATTCCATCTGTCCTCCTGGCGGACTTACTACACGAGTCCGTCTAATTCCAGAACATTTCAACGTGGGGTTCACGTTACCAAACCATCAGCCTAACATTGTTGACATCAGCCTAACCTTGTTGCCATCCGCCTAACCTTTTTTGCCATCAGCCTAACATTGTTGACATCAACCTAACATTGTTGACATCAGCCTAACCTTGTTGTCATCAACCGATAACCTTATTGTCATCCTTGCCATCAACAAACCCTTCTTGCATCAGCCGACCCTTCTTGGGCCATCAACGCTAAGCTTGTTGCATCAACCCTAACCTTGATTGCGCCATCAGCCAAACCTTGTTGTCATCAGGCGCTAACCTTGTTAGCGTCGCGCTAACCTTGTTGTCATCACCTAACCTTGTTTGCCAATCACTAAACCTTGTTGCCTTCTGTTCTAACCTTGTGCCATCATAGTATCTTTCCTCTGGTATCTCTGGCAATTCCGTTCATATTTGCAATTAAAATGCTTATGCACTAATATATATATATATATATATATATATATACTATTATGCTGGGCAGCACCTTATGTAAATAGCCTTTGTGGTTGCGCGTAAAAAAATCTACTTTCATATTACTCTCTACAAGATGTGAAGTAAGTTGGCCGCCTCTAAAGGGAAGCTGTTGCCATAGGCAGACTACATGGAATTGTTTATTCTTCGCTCTGGACCAGCCAACAATTAAAGGAATAGTTAAGAAAAATGCCAATATATACGCCACCAGTGTCGACGTGGCCATCTACGCAGGCATACATGCCCTACACTTGACTGTTATGTCAAGTCTATCTAGGCCTTGCATGATAAATGACC
>NW_014577911.1:95266-96588 GCF_000485595.1 Priapulus caudatus
GTGTGTGTGTGTGTGTGTGTGTGTGTGTGTGTGTGTGTGTGTGTGTGTATGTGTGTGTGTCTCTTTCGCTCTCTCTCTTTCTCACACTCTCTCTTGATTTTTATTGCAGGTGGGGAACTAGATGGGGAGAGAACGGATTCGCACGGATTACAACGGACTGTAATAAGAACTTCGGCATTGGCATTGACATCAGCTACCCGGTAATGAAGTAAAGCGCCGACGAGTTATTACTGAGAGGGAGACACACAGTCTGTGACGTAACTATCGCACATAGTAGATGACATCCAAGGAACGGATACAGACTACAGATCTACTGATGAGTCAGGACTGAGGAGGCAGATATACATGGAAGCACAGAGATAGACAACGCAATGGTTACAGGCTATCTTGTGATAAAATGCACCGAGTAAAGGCAGTCAACGAGCGTTTGGGAGTCTAACCTCACAGCCAGGGACACGAGTGACAGAAGCACATGTATTAATAGTTATGATAGTAAAGTGTGTAATATCAGTTACCTATGTGGTATTTAGTATGCGCGGATCACATTGTTAAAAATTGGGAATCTCGTAAACAAACTATATTTTATAGTCTACCGTTCAATGTAGACAATATTGCATTAACTACCACGATATTTTATCAAATAATTTAGGAATCATAAACTATATATATATATATATATATACGGAGAGGAAAGAGAATCACATAACAAAACCAGTATATGGGTTTATAATTCGTGTATTTAATATAGCATTCGTGCACATCTACAATGTAGAACCGTCTATATGAGATAAGTAAGATAGCTGCAGCGACATGCAGGCAGTCTCCTCCGTGTAATAGATTCACCGTTACTAATGCTGGTTACACAGGCGCCGTGTGCTTTACCTAGCGCACATAGCATGCCCGCGACAAACACACTGTATTACGCTGTGCAAGGCGCCTAGACTGCATGCAGGAGTAAACGAAACATCGTTTTATGTTTCCTTTCGAAATGAATTGTTTTTTGTTTTCACGACATGTCTACTGTTACTCAATACGCTATTTGTGCACAGCATCGACCGTTACGCCCCCTACGTGCGGTTTATTGCGTTCACACAGATCAGAGGCCTTTAGATTACACAATAACAAATACACGTGTAAACAAATCTACGTAGGCTTTACTTCGCAGGAATGTTCTGAAATCGATCGGTACCAAATATTATATCTCCTCAAAAGTAGACAATGAATAGAGATCTGGACAACGAACCGAACAATTTTAGAACGCGCAAAACAATATCATCTTATTTGGAGCTAACAACCCGTATAAAGCTTAATGGGGGGGGGGG
>NW_014577911.1:96761-109339 GCF_000485595.1 Priapulus caudatus
CGTGTGCGTGTGCGTGTGCGTGTGCGTGTGCGTGTGTGTGTGTGTGCGTGTGTGTGTGTATGCAATGAATGCCTGTCACTGTGTCCTATTGTATGAATGCTTTTAAACCAAGTGTGTCACGACACCAAAGAAAAATAATGATTAAGCTAAATTATATGCGTATATGACGTCATTATTAATTAACCACTACAGGGAAGCGTAGCGCTGAGTGTTTCTATATGGTTCTAATGATGTTGTTATTGCGAATATGTAATGATCAAACTCATCAACACATGCAACGTGCGAGTCACTTACATCCCGTTATTAGTACGTATGTTGCTACGTAACACGTTAGTCTATCTATTGCTATCTATAAATGTTGCTCATTAATGTTGCTCCATACATCTCCCACTTTCACACAATCATCACGTTAAACAAAATACACGAGGTTCGAGAATTCATGCAGGAATGAACCTATCTGTGCAATCAGTCGAATCTATTGTATACAGAGGTTCACGATTTATCCCAATAGATGGAGCCATTTGGCTTTAAGTACGTCGCAGCAGGTCAGCATATGTTTCGATAGCTCAGAGTATGATCGTGACGTCACGCACAAACTCGGCCATCTCCAAAGGTGAATGCATACGGCTGTATGGGTAATGCTATCCCACGGGCGTGGAGGGAGGTGACCGCAACGTGGCAGCACTAGTGTTAGGATTAGGGTTAGGGTCAGGGTTATGGTTAGGGTTAGGATTAGGGTTAGGATTAGGGTTAGGATTAGGGTTAGGATTAGGGTTAGGGTTAGGGTTAGGATTAGGGTTAGGGTTAGGGTTTTTGCATCATGATATCTGTCCCCACACCATAGATTAATTTGTGTGGATAACAATGCCTATATATAGCGCTGCGACATATATTTTAGTGTAGTGTTAGTGTTGGAGGTCTTGTAGTTAGAGTTACCGTTAGGGTTAACGTTTTGAACGTCATCGTCAACGTTATCACGTGACCTCCCTCCACGCCCGTGGGATAGCAACACCCAATGCATACAGCCGAGAGACAATAGAACACTAATAGTTCTGAATAGGAATGTTCTGAATAAACAATATATTCTGATAGTAATCTGTTCTAGGGTCTCTGCATTCACTTTTGGAGATAGCCGAGTTCGTGCGTGACGTCACGATCATACTCTGAGCTATCGAAACATATGCTGATCGTCGCAGTAATACAGCAATGTGATGTGACTCGTTTCTGTTACCAATGTTAGCCATCAACGTTTAACCTTATTATAGACACGTGAGCTGGACGGGGTTGATGTGTGGCGGATCAAATTATAGGCACGTGAGCGGGACGGGGTTGATGTGTGGCGGATCAAATTATAGTGGCACTCACCATGTTACACGGTCGAATGGGTTAACATAAAGACTGCAGTATTGAGTTTGTTGATAATTTACGTGGGCAATGTATGGAGTCAACATTTGTCAACGTCACGCTACTCTAACAACGTTAACGCACTCCTAGTCTACCGAGTAATTCTAGTGCCTGTGTTAAATACAAAACAAGATTAATGTGATTGATGAGTCGATTCGCTTACCAACACCTGGAATGTAATTATGGAATTTATCTTTCCCCAATTTCTTACACAGCTAATATCGCAAACACTGTAAGGCCGAGATGTTATACAATTTTAAATTCCAGGAAGAATATAGAATGATAGCAATGAGCATACGGAGATATCGAGTAAACAGGGATGCATGCCATGCACATATATATGCTGTCACCTGCATTTAACAGATGAGCAAGTTGAATCAGTAGTACAGTGCACAGCAAAGCAAACGTTGCAGGAGAGCAATGATGATATGTAACGTGACGCGTGCAATGTCCATACATTTAACGTTAGCGTGAAAAGCAAAAACAAAGATTTACATCATGAAATTTTGTTTGGCGTGATATGTGATACCATTCTGGAAACCAACATTAGCGTGAAACCGCCATTTTTCTTTACCATAGAACTTTGTTTCATCTATTTTTATGTGTGGACTGTTAACCTTTACTTTTCGGCATGCTTCAGTAAATTAGTCAACAACTGATTGTGAGAAGTAGAAATATTTACAGAGAAGAAAAATATAGGCTCAAAATATTTTACCGTGCATTCGAATTTAGGGTACCTCATCATAACCCTCTTGCATAGCATAAGCCTGCTGTGATTCTGGCATGCAAACAACGACGCAGACATCACAAGCAGCAGCATCAACAACAACAACAACAACACCAAACACAGCAACAGCAACAACATTTGAATTAACACAGCAACGAGAGAGATACTGATGATGAGATAATTTCTCTGCTATTTGCAGATCTAGCTTACCAGATATAGAGTCGATGAATCCAACCACATTGCGATAAACACGCCTGTCATGCAATGCTGCTGGGCACACATGCTACACGTCGTCAGCCTAACCTTGTTGCCATCAGCCTAACCTTGTTGTCATCAACCTAACCTTGTTGCCATCAACCTAACCTTGTTGCCTTCTGTCTAACCTTGTTGCTATCAGCCTAACCTTGTTGACATCATAGGTAGTCTTTCCTCTGGTATCTCTGGGCAATCCGTTCATATTTGGCAATTAAAATGTTATGCATATATATATATATATATATATATATATATTATGCTGCAGCACCTTATGTAAATAGCTTGTGGTGGCAGTAAAAAAATCTACTTTCATATTACTCTCTACAAGATGTGAAGAAGTGCCTCTAAACGGAAGCTGTTGCCATAGCAGACTACATGGAATTGTTTATCTTCTCTCTGGCACCCAGCAACAATTAAGGAATAGTTAAGAAAAATGCAATATATACGCCACCAGTGTCACGTGGCCATCTACGCAGGCATCATGCTACACTTGACTGTTATGTCAAGTCTATCTAGCCTTGCATGATAAATGGCCTGACTCTTGCCTCCACACCAGTCTAGAGCTGTGTTTAGCTTTCTATCAAATATTTACGGATTTCAATACTAATCCTAACTTTTTGCACTTTCTGAAGAGACATACAGCATATACTTTAAATTTCCCTTTTCCTCAGTTTACTTTCGTTTCTGGCATTACTGTCAATGACAGTGCATTAGTGTAACAATTTAGGAAATATTTTGTGTTTGGATTAGTACAACAATAACGGCCACCATTTTATTAGTGAGACAATGTGAGGCATAAATTAATTAATAAGAAAATTTGAGGCATCAACTGATCAGTGAAATCTTTTGAGATTAGCGGATATGTCAGGCAATATTTGTTCCATGAAATAATTTAAAGTATACAAAAATTTCAAAGATGTAGTGGCATTAGCAGGATCTTTGTATGCATCGAACTGCCGATTATAATCTCTAATCATCGACGTTAGGGTGAGTGTTTTTCTGTTGAAAACTATATGATCTTGTCCCTAAAGGGTCTTAGAACGTAAATAAGTGTATGTTTCCCTAAACTATACACTGTAAAATGCAGGATAATCCCGTCGTACTGAGCAGACGGCAAATGGGTGAAAATGGCATGGTAGCCATTTCATTGGTATTGCAAGACGGTTACATAATGTGGATGATGATTTGTAAATTGAATGTGTTTTGTTATAAACGTGAATTATACTAGCCAGTGTGATGTCTTAGTGATAAAGATTGTGTTTGCATTGACGGAATGTTTAGAATGACACGGGTCAATGATTGATCAAGTTGCTATTGTCATAATTGCTGATGTAGTATAGTTTGTCAGTCAGTGGCATCTGCTATTGATAGGATATTATTTCAATAGTAATTTTCCTGTAATTGTTTACTAAGGATTCACCAAATAGGAATTTTTGTTAGCCCATTAATTCAATTGTGTTTTTAGCGTCACTGGTATGGCCATGGATCGAGTTGGTAGATGAACACTGTCAATGAGTCGGAAGTTCCTGTACATACGTTATACTGTAAGGGGCGTAGCTACCATAACGCAGATACGCAGTTGGGTACACATGATTTCACCAAACATTTTTTTATCGCAGAGAGAGAGAGAGAGAGAGGGCGAGAGATATATATATAGAGAGAGAGTCAGTCAGTCAGACTCGTGATACCCTGATAGAAATTAGCGTTAGCGTGAAAGCATCTGTTTATTTACCGTAAACCATTATATTTTATTTAGGGTTTAGCGTGAATTTATTTTTCATTGATTTTAAACGAATATTTGATCTCTTGATTCAACCATGTTCACACAGTCATCCAGCGTAGACTGGTCCTCGTATCGACATATGTCTATTGAGATATCTCTACTCACAACCTTACTACATCAGTGGCGGATTTGGGGTGGGGTGGATTGGGTGGCTAGCTACCCCCCTATGTTAAACTATCTTGTTGCTCATGAAGAGAATAGATCTACTAAAAAGATAATTGTCGTAGTCAGAATGAAGGCTGTATATTTACTCAAAGGTGCCTCAAATACCATCTCCTGTGATCTACATTTTCAAAATTTTCTGGGCAAGGACCCCCAGACCCCCCGCCTGTGTACGTACACATCCATTTCAACCTAGCTACGCCCCTGACTGTACTGTGTAGTGTAGCTGGGGTGAGTGTAATTTGCCTGCATAGGGTAGAGTCTATTTTTAGTAACTGATTCCAATGTTTAAATGTTACAGTGCATCTGTTCAATATTGTTTCTCTCTTATATATTTAACAAAAGTTTCTGTGTGGAGATTTATATACAAAGGGTTCGCACCCACTGGGTAGGTGCATGACGACGGAGGTGTCGTGGTTAATAGTAAATATACAAGCGATGTGTGATGAAGATATTTTCTTCCATACATACCCTCGAATATGGTGTAAAGTACCAGTGGAAGGTAATGCCTGTTTCATGAAGACGACATTGTTGACGATACATAGTTAAGATACTTTCTGACATGTATAGGATACTGAGTCTGGGCGAAACTAAAGAGATGCTATTCTGATGTTGTATGAAACGTTGATCATCACACTGGCATGATTTCTCTGTTCTGTTATCAGGGTAGGGTCAGGACCGTCAGGTCAGATCAGGTCGTTTGTTTGCACGAATTCTTACAATAAAATACGCACCCAGAAATATGAGTTGGCTTTGGACTCTTACACATATTTTCATCAGATAGATACATTGGGACATTGATTGAACTGTTAGTTATGTCATCTAATGATCTGGGAGATAAATGGATATCTTTGAAAAATTGCATAGGAAAGCTGGTGAGAAGAACATGGCACAGAAGTTTCCAGGACTCTAACTAGGTGTTGGTGCGCTAACCAATAGCTTTGGCAGTAACGTTTGCTAGCAGTGCTAAATAAATCATCGCATGAGAAAATGATCTGCATAATCTGTAAGCGATCGGCTTGAAGACAGCTCTCGACATCAGCCCCATCTAGTGGCTACTTTCTAAAACATCTACACAAAAGCGGTGCGAGTGCAGAGCCGGCGGTGGTTTGTGCTTGTCGACACTAGGTGGCAGCAGGGGTAAGTTAGGTATACATGGTGAGTAATATCCACTGGAAAGAATGGGGAGATATTAGATATTAGAACGAGAATGCTGCCTGCAACAATATTACAGTTAGTTTCAACAATTGCTAGGTTACATCACGTTATTAGTACGTATGTTGCTACGTAACACGTTAGTCTATCTATTGATATCTATAAATGTTGCTCATTAGTGTTGCTCCATACATCTCCCACCTTCACACCATCATCACGTTAAACAAAATACACGAGGTTCGAGAATTCATGCAGGAATGAACCTATCTGTGCAATCAGTCGAATCTATTGTATACAGAGGTTCACGACTTATCCCAATAGGTGGAGCCATTTGGCTTCAAGTACGTCGCAGTAGGTCAGCATATGTTTCAATAGCTCAGAGTATGATCGTGACGTCACATACGAACTGGGCCATCTCCAAAGGTGAATGCATACGGCTGTATGGGTAATGCTATCCCACGGGCGTGGAGGGAGGTGACCGCAACGTGGCAGCACTAGTGTTAGGATTAGGGTCAGGGTTAGGGTTAGGGTTAGGATTAGGGTTAGGATTAGGGTTAGGATTAGGGTTAGGGTTAGGATTAGGGTTAGGGTTAGGGTTTTTGCATCATGATATCTGTCCCCACACCATAGATTAATTTGTGTGGATAACAATGCCTATATATAGCGCTGCGACATATATATATTTAGTGTAGGGTTAGTGTTGGAGGTCTTGTAGTTAGAGTTACCGTTAGGGTTAATGTTTTGAACGTCATCGTCAACGTTATCACGTGACCTCCCTCCACGCCCGTGGGATAGCAACACCCAATGCATACAGCCGAGAGACAATAGAACACTAATAGTTCTGAATAGGAATGTTCTGAATAAACAATATATTCTGATAGTAATCTGTTCTAGGGTATCTGCATTCACCTTTGGAGATAGCCGAGTTCGTGCGTGAGTTCACGATCATACTCTGAGCTATCGAAACATATGCTGATCGTCGCAGTAATACAGCCATGTGATGTTACTCATTTCTGTTACGAATGTCAGCCATCAACGTTTAACCTTATTATAGACACGTGAGCTGGACGGGGTTGATGTGTGGCGGATCAAATTATAGGCACGTGAGCTGGACGGGGTTGATGTGTGGCGGATCAAATTATAGTGGCACTCACCATGTTACACGGTCGAATGGGTTAACATAAAGACTGCAGTATTGAGTTTGTTGATAATTTACGTGGGCAATGTATGGAGACAACATTTGTCAACGTTTATCACCAGCAATACGAATGTTATCACGCTACTCTAACAACGTTAAATAACGCACTCCTAGTCTACCGAGTAATTCTAGTGCCTGTGTTAAATACAAAACAAGATTAATGTGATTGATGAGTCGATTTGCTTACCAACACCTGGAGTGTAATTATGGAATTTATCTTTCCCTAATTTCTTACACAGCTAATATCGCAAACACTGTAAGGTCGAGATTTTATACAATTTTAAATTCCAGGAAGAATATAGAATGATAGCAATGAGCATACGGAGAGTAAACACGGATGCATGCCATGCACATATATATGCTGTCACCTGCATTTAACAGATGAGCAAGTGGAATCAGTAGTACAGTGCACAGCAAAGCAAACGTTGCAGGAGAGCAATGATGAGATGTAACGCGACACGTGCAATGTCCATACATTTAACGTTAGCGTGAAAAGCAAAAACAAAGATTTCCATCATGAAATTTTGTTTGGCGTGATATGTGATACCATTCTAGAAACCAACATTAGCGTGAAACCGCCACTTTTCTTTGCCATAGAACTTTGTTTCATCTATTTTTATTTGTGGACTGTTAACCTTTATTTTTCGGCATGCTTCAGTAAATTAGTCAACAACTGATTGTGAGAAGTAGAAATATTTACAGAGAAGAAAAATATAGGCTCAAAATATTTTACCGTGCATTCGAATTTAGGGTACCTCATCATAACCCTCTTGCATAGCATAAGCCTGCTGTGATTCTGGCATGCAAACAACGACGCAGACATCACAAGCAGCAGCATCAACAACAACAACAACAACACCAAACACAGCAACAGCAACAACATTTGAATTAACACAGCAACGAGAGAGATACTGATGATGAGATAATTTCTCTGCTATTTGCAGATCTAGCTTACCAGATATAGAGTCGATGAATCCAACCACATTGCGATAAACACGCCTGTCATGCAATGCTGCTGGGCGCACATGCTACACGTCGTGACTCGCACGTTGCATGTGTTGATGAGTTTGATCATTACATATTCGCAATAACAACATCATTAGAACCATATAGAAACACTCAGCGCTACGCTTCCCTGTAGTGGTTAATTAATAATGACGTCATATACGCATATAATTTAGCTTAATCATTATTTTTCTTTGGTGTCGTAACACACTTGGTTTAAAAGCGTTCATACAATAGGACACAGTGACAGGCATTCATTGCATACACACACGCACACGCACACGCACACGCACACGCACACGCACACGACACACGCACACACGCCTGCACACGCACACGACACACGCACACACGCATGCACACGCACACACACACACACACACACACACACACAGATAAGCATGCCGTAATGCAGTATAGACCAGCGAGCAGAAAACACAAGCAACAGGTTTTAAACGTGCGGTTCAACACATATGCTACAGTGATGACACAGTACCTTGTCAAATTTAGATATTCTCAGAGAGTGAGAGTGAGAGTGAGAGTGAGAATACAGGAATAAAATAGTTGATAAAAACATAATATCTATGACAATAGAATATACATCATCTCAACTACTCTATTAGGTGCTTACACGATCTTGCTTTAGATAGATGGTGAAACCTACAGTCACCGGATAGATAACATAATAGGACACGAATGTAAGATAGTGGCTTTCGCCCACTGAAATAAGCAACTATGTAATGGGCGTAACAGTGGTATGATCTGGTGGTGCCCTCTGGTGGTGCCCCCTCAGTAGAGAGCATTACACATCCACTCACTTACTTCATTCGTGTCCATGTTCTCTGCTCCAGGAATGTCTTGGAACTTGTCTGAAATCAGGGAGCGATTTTACATGATTTATCAATTTATCTATTTATTATTATTATTCATTATTTATGTTTCAGTTTTTCCCACAGTACTTGGTCACCCGTTTCCTATGGATTTTCTACAACACCTTGTGCTTTTCTATTGGCTAAGCAGCGGCCGTAATAACCACCCCAGCAATGCCTAGCAATTGTGAGCCATATAACTCACCTTATCTGAGTGAAATATGTTTGAACAATAGAACTCCTGATAACTATCATCGAGAGGTCAATACATTTGAATCTCGAAATTACTCCCATCTCACCTATCATGTTCTTCAGTTTAACAGCACACAGGATGAAATCTTCGAAGGAGATCTTGGAATCCTTGCCATAGCGCAGAACCAATGTCTTCAGCACGTCAGAGCTAAGATTGTAACCTGTGTTGAGGATTTACAAGAGTTATCTACCGAGAGATGGCGCCACGGGTTTGGAAGTCGTTGAATGGCTGAATCAATAACGCTGCCGACTTGCACAACCACGTGTTGTGTTGAATTATTACAATCCAAACATAGTGTTAAAAGTCGCTACAGCATTCATAGATATGAATCATTGGGCTTTCCAGGAACTGTAGTAAAAAACGTCTGCACTAGCAGTTGCACTTTGAATGAGTACACTATATGGTAAATGGTGGTAGCTTTCCAGTGGCTGATCCAAAGGATCCAAAGGCTGATCCACAGAGGGCGGTCGCCGACCCAAGATTTTCAGGGCAAGGGTATTTTAACCTAACACCCTCCCTCTCGGGCACTTCGTGCCCTTTATCTCCCATGATTCACCACCCCTCTTAAAATTCACTTCTGGATCTGCCACTGCCTTCTCAGAATAAACCGCGCACATGGCTTTCCCTTCCCCCTCCATGGTAGGTTAGCTACGGTCCTGATATATGGTGTATATATGTGCTACTAGTACACTACAAGCTTATCTACACGTACCAGCCGCGTGCATCGCTGCTCTCAACTCATACGTCGTCAGACATCCACTCTGATCTGTATCGTACTCCTTGAACACATTCTGAAACCAAGCATAACCGATGTAAGCATCACAACCTAGCATCACACATATAAGCATGACACATACACACATCACTACGAGAGAGGCTATAGCTTGAATAGCCTCACCATATAGATGTAGTAAATGAGCAACACATCTGCCACCAGGTGTAATAAAAGTGCAAATAATGCTTAATTGGTAATGAAAGGTAGCAAAGTCAACAATTTGGAACATACGTCCAAAAACTGCATCTAGTTAACTGCCTGATAAAAAATAGCATGCAAATATAACAAGTTTAAATGAAATAGAAATGGACGTGAATTAAATTAGGTTTCAATTAAGTTCATATGGTGTGCGAGTCAGGACTATTGATATTTGTTTCTATCAATGTTAAGGACCACTCAAACTCTGCTCACCTTCCCTATACAGTGCAAGTGCCACAGGCGCACACACAGTGGTTAAGGTTACACGATTAAGTAAAGATGCACGAATTAAGTGATGGTCAAGCTAGCACATAACAATCATTGATAATAGACATGCTCTCTTGTTTATCTCCCAGCATGCACCTACCTTCCACCAGCGTACATCTCTCCACAGCTGTCTAAACTCAGATAGACTCAGTTCTCCCGATCTATCAACCTGACGAATGACGTCATTAAGAAAGCTTACATGACCATGTAATGTTGACAGAGAGCGTTGAGGTGGAGGAGTAAAGGGGAGGGGCAGCATAACTGAATACAGAGGGAGAAGGAGGATCAAGTGGGAGGAAGGACTGAAGAGGGTGGTTCAGGAGAGAGGAAGGATTAAGGGAAGGAAAGGTTGTGGGAGAGAGAGGTTGATAATGCAAGATTAATGGGGGGGAGGCCTGTTAGCAGGAAATAGATTGAAGGAGGATGGTATGATTGAGAAGGAAAGGGAGGGTGTGAGGCAAGTAGGAGAAAGCATTGGGAAATAGACAGGCAATGCAGCACTTGCAGGCGGCTTGACTAGGGAGCAGGCTGGGGTCAGGGGGCTTGACTAGGGAGTAGGCAGCGGCGGCAGGTGGCTTGACCTAGGGAGCAGGGCAAGGGCGCAGGGGCAGTAATAGGAGGATGCTGTGTCTGCACTGACACTACGTCAAGGATACATCCTTCATGGCCACCAGTACTCCTGCAGCACTCGTTGCTGACAATCCATCAAACTCAAACTCTGAAACGTAAAGCACAGAAACATGTCACATATACGCGGAAATTAACACATAGCGATAAATTATTTTAGGCATTTAGTGTTTGAAGTTTAAGAAAAGCTATTAGATCGTAAATGATCTCATATTGAGTATAAGATTGTAGTGACTGTTTACAAAACATCATAACAGCTCGGCAGTGGTAACAAAGACGAGTTCACGCACGTTAATACTGCAAAAAATACATTGTAATGGTTAATAAACGCATTGAAACCTAGTTGAATCGCATTGAAAAAAAAACAGAGCGAAAGATCATATTTTGCCAAAAGAAACCAGTAGGTGTTTTAACAGTAACTAAGGCACGAAGGGTCGTTGTCGTAACAGGTACTACAGATATGTACCCGCAGGTAGTTTTTAGTTGTTTTAGTAGTATGTTTTATTTTTTATATGAGGTATGTTTAGGGTTAGGGTTAGGTTAGGGTTAGAGTTAGGGTTAGGGTTAGGATTAGGGTTAGTGTTAGGGTTAGGTACACTTCTGTAGTACAAGTCTGGTACACTTTGTGTATACATATATGTACCTCGGGTACATATCTGTAGTACCTGTTACGACAACGACCCCTTGAGCGTAACTAAGTGAGGCACGAAGGGTCATTGTCGTATAGGGTACTACATATATGTACCCGAGGTAACTATCTGATATGGTTATAATTAGGTTAGGGTTAGGGTTAGGGTTAGGAGTAGGCGTAGGCGACTCCCTAGACTAGCATTACCTCGGGTACCTATACGACAACAACCCCTTCAGCGTAAGTGAGAAGGGTGGGAAAGAAGAGAAAGCAGGCAGTTTATGAAGCATTAGTTTCGGGGTACTTACAGCAAATCTTACAGCATATATATCATACATGTATAGCATGATTACAATATTTTTTACAGCAGTTTATGGTAATGTTCATGTAATGTTTACGCATAATGTTTATAGGCTGTTTACACGGTGTTTAAAGCAATGTTTACAAGATGTTTACAGGGGCAGTTTGCATTGTTTACAGTCTGTTTGCAGTGTGTTTATAGTATGTTTATAGCAAGTTTACAACATGTATACAACATGTATACAACATGTTTACAGTATGTTTACAGTATGTTTATAGCATGTTTACGGGATGTTTATGGGATGTTTACAGAGTATTTCCAGCATGTTTATATATTGCATACAATATGTTTATGGGATGTTTACAGAGTATTTCCAGTATGTTTATATATTTCATACAATATGTTTATGGGATGTTTACAGCAGTATTTACAGTTATGTTTATATATTGATACAATATGTTTATGGGATGTTTACAGAGTATTTACAGTATGTTTATATATTGCATACAATATGTTTATGGGATGTTTACAGAGTATTTCCAGTATGTTTATATATTGCATACAATATGTTTATGGGATGTTTGCAGAGTATTTCCAGCATGTTTATATATTGCATACAATATGTTTATGGATGTTTGCAGAGGTATTTTCCAGCATGTTTATATATTGCATACAATATGTTTATGGGATGTTTACAGAGTAATTTCGCAGTATGTTTATATATTGCATACAATATGTTTATGGATGTATACAGAGTATTTCCAGTATGTTTATATATTTCATACAATATGTTTATGGATGTTTACAGCGAAGTATTTCCAGCATGTTTATATATTGCATACAATATGTTTATGGGATGTTTACAGAGTATTTACAGTATGTTTATATATTGCATACAATATGTTTATGGGATGTTTACAGAGTATTTACAGTATGTTGTATATATTGCATACAATATGTTTATGGGATGT
>NW_014577911.1:111221-119776 GCF_000485595.1 Priapulus caudatus
TCAACATCCATAACAAGGACCACTCAAACTCTGCTCACCTTCCCTATACAGTGCAAGTGCCACAGGCGCACACACAGTGGTTAAGGTTACACGATTAAGTAAAGATGCACGAATTAAGTGATGGTCAAGCTAGCACATAACAATCATTGATAATAGACATGCTCTCTTGTTTATCTCCCAGCATGCACCTACCTTCCACCAGCGTACATCTCTCCACAGCTGTCTAAACTCAGATAGACTCAGTTCTCCCGATCTATCAACCTGACGATGACGTCATTAAGAAAGCTTACCATGACCATGTAATGTTGACAGAGAGCGTTGAGGTGGAGGAGTAAAGGGGAGGGGCAGCATAACTGAATACAGAGGGAGAAGGAGGATCAAGTGAGAGGAAGGACTGAAGAGGGGTGGTTCAGGAGAGAGGAAGGATTAAGGGAAAAAAAGGTTGTGGGGAAGAGAGAGGGTTGATAATGCAAGATTAATGGGGGAGGCCTGTTAGCAGGAAAATAGATTGAAGGAGGATGGTATGATTGAGAAGGAAAGGGAGGGTGTGAGGCAAGTAGGAGAAAGCATTGGGAATAGACAGGCATGCAGAATTCAGGCGGCTTGACTAGGGAGCAGGCTGGGGTCAGGGGGCTTGACTAGGGAGTAGGCAGCGGGCAGGTGGCTTGACTAGGGAGCAGGCAAGGGGCAGGGGGCAGTAATAGGAGGATGCTGTGTCTGCACTGACTACGTCAAGGATACATCCTTCATGGCCACCATACTCCTGCAGCACTCGTTGCTGAATCCATCAAACTCAAACTCTGAAACGTAAAGCCACAGAACATGTCACTATACCGCGGAAATTAACACATAGCGATAAATTATTTTAGGCATTTAGTGTTTGAAGTTTAAGAAGAAGCTATTAGATCGTAAATGATCTCATATTGAGTATAAGATTGTAGTGACTGTTTACAAAACATCATAACAGCTCGGCAGTGTAACAAAGACCGAGTTCACGCACGTTAATACTGCAAAAAAATACATTGTAATGGTTAATAAAACGCATTGAAACCTAGTTGAATCGCATTGAAAAAAAAACAGAGCGAAAGATCATATTTTGCCAAAGAAACCAGTAGGTGTTTTAACAGTAACTAAGTGAGGCACGAAGGGTCATTGTCGTATAGGGTACTACATATATGTACCCGAGGTAACTATCTGATATGGTTATAATTAGGGTTAGGGTTAGGGTTAGGGTTAGGGAGTAGGCGTAGGCGACTCCCTAGACTAGCATTACCTCGGGTACCTATACGACAACGACCCCTTCAGCGTAAGTGAGAGGTGGGAAAGAAGAAGAAAGCAGCAGTTTATGAAGCATTAGTTTCGGGGTACTTACAGCAAATCTTACAGCATATATATCATACATGTATAGCATGATTACAATATTTTTACAGCAAGTTTATGTAATGTTCATGTAATGTTTACATCATGTTTATAGGCTGTTTACACGGTGTTTAAAGCATGTTTACAAGATGTTTACAGCAGGTTTGCATTGTTTACAGTCTGTTTGCAGTGTGTTTATAGTATGTTTATAGCAAGTTTACAACATGTATACAACATGTATACAACATGTTTACAGTATGTTTACAGTATGTTTATAGCAATGTTTAACGGGATGTTATAATGATGTTTACAGAGTAATTTCCAGCATGCTTTTATATGCATACATATTTTATGTGGATGTTACAGGAGTATTTCCAGTATGTTTATATATTCATACAATAATGTTAATGGGATGTTTAACAGAGTATTTACAGTATGTTTATATTGCATACAATATGTTTATGGATTGTTTACACGGTATTATCCAGTATGTTTATATATTAGCATACAAGTATGTTTATGAGGATGTTTACAGGGTATTTCCCAGTATGTTGTTATATATTTTCATTACATATGTTTTATGGGATGTTGTACAGAGTAAATTTCCAGCATGTTATAATATTGCATCAATATGTTTATGGGTCTGTTTGCCAGATATTTCAGCATGTTTATATATTTGCATACAATATGCTTTATGCGTGATGTTTACAGAGTAATTTTCCAAGTATGTTTGTATATATTGCATACAACTATGTTTATGGGATGATATGACAGAAGTATTGTCCAGTATGTTTATATATTTCATACAATATGTTTAATGGGAATGTTTACAGAGTATTTTCAAGCATGTTTATATATATTGCTACAATTGTGTTTATGCGGATCGTTTTACGCAGTATTTACATATGGTTGATATATTGCAAGTACATATGTTTGATTTTACATGAGTATTGTTACAGTATGTTTTTATATTGCATACAATATGTTTATGGGATGTTTACAGAGTATTCCAGCATGTTATATATGCATACAATATGTTTATGGGATGTTTACAGAGTAATTTCCAGCATGTTATATATATGCATACAATGTTTATGGGATGTTTACAGAGTATTTAAGCGTATGTTTTATATTGCATACAATATGTTTATGGATGTTTACAGAGATTTCAGTAGTTTAATATTCATACAATATTTTATGGGATGTTTGCAGAGTATTTCCAGCATGTTTATATATTGCATACATATGTTTATGGGATTTTGCAGAGTATTTCCAGCATGTTATATATTGCATCAATATGTTTATGGGATGTTTACAGATATTTCACAGTATTTTTAATATATTTGCATACAAATATGTTTATGGGATGTTTACAGAGTATTTCCAGCCATGTTTTATATTTGCATACAATATGTTTATGGGATGTTTACAGAGTTTTACAGTATGTTATGTATTGGCTACAATAGTTTATGGATGTTTGCAGAGTATTTCCAGCATTTTGTTATATTGCATACAATATGTTATGGGGATGTTTGCAGGTAATTTACAGTATGTTTATATATTGCATACAATATGTTTAGTGGGATTTTTACAGAGTATTTACAGTAGTTATATATTGCATACAATATGTTTATGGGATGTTTACAGAGTAGGTATGTACCTAATACATTAACATGTACGAGCGTGTTCAAAACAAACTAGTGCTTTGTTTACATCCAGTGTGGCAGGCTGTGATGCGAATACGTCCTAACTTTCGCCGCGCCTATTGTTGAAGTGTTTACAATAACAAGCTCTCAGTGAGCATAGCAATAAAACAGGAGAGATAGTGACAAACTGCGACCAGTCAACACTTCCCGCCCGACCTAAGAAGAAAACGTGGCATGCAGAAGATGCAATGTAACACACGTACATGAGCAGCACAGTGAAGAATATAAGATGCCTGGAGAATATCACAAAGATGAAAGACAGAACATCTGCTGCACATAACACAGCAACTTATATAAGCTTCCCAGGATCAAGTATATGATCTCTGATGAAACCAACTAAACAACTAAGATATAGACAGTAAATAAATGAATTTAATCCATTGAATTCCATTTAAGAAAAAACATTTACTAGTCATCACACCGAGAACAGAACAAAGAAATATGTATAAACACAGCGATCTATGACACACACAGGTGATTGAGATATCTAAGTACAAATACATTGATAAAAACTATACTGGATACAAATCTACATGCATACTGATGAGAACATAGAAAACATCATACAAACACTGTTACATCAAGGTAGTAAGTGTCTAGTTAAACTGAGTCAAGTCGGTGGGGCCGACTGGTAGGCAGGTAAGTAGGGGAGGTGGTTGTTGGGTAGGTGGGTAGGTGGATAGGTTGGCGTGATTCCAGCAGCAAGGAGCAGGCAGCTCACGCAGGCAGGTAGGTAGGTAAGGCAGGCAGGCAAGGCAGGCAGGCAGGCAGGCAGCACAGGGAGGCATTGGCAGGGAGGCAAACAGGCAGGCAGGCGAGCAGGTAGGTATCTAGGTAGGTAGGTAGGTAGGTAGGTAGGTAGGTAGGTAGGTAGGGTAGGTAAGCAGGCAGGTAGGTATCTATAGATAGGTAGGTAGGCAGGCAGGCAGGCATGCAGGGCAGGCAGGTAGGTAGCGAGGGCCAGGCAGGTAAGTGAGGATGGTGGTATTTAGGTAGGCAGGCAGCAGATAGGCAGCAGGCACGGCAGGCAGGTCAGCCAGCAGTAAGGTCTAGGCAGTAGGTAGGTGATACGGTGATCAGAGCAGGTAGGTAGGTGGGTGGGTAAGTAGGTAGGTAGTACATGGCTCACCTTTCTGTAGCACGGTGTTTAGCACCTGCTGTAACTCTGTGTAGTTCAGTTCTAGATCTTCACCAGCGACCTCACTGAACACCTCAGACAGTACCCCCATCTGGTCCTGGTCCTCCTCTTGTGGCGTCGGAGGCTGCCGGAGCAAAACATTAGCGAGAAAATATAGCCAACGTAAAACAGGGTTAAGGCACACCTAATAAAACACACTAAATTATATGATAACCAATAATATTCAATTGATTTTATTGTTCATAATATATAATTATTTACAAGTAAATGTGTCAACAAGTAAACTTGCAGATCATCCATACATCAATCACCTATATTCTGTATCAGTACATGGTTAGACCAACACGACGATTATCAGTGACGTACAGACATTATTACACACATTAAATAGGAAGAAACATCCTTAGTAATACTTCCAATCCATCTATCAACCTAAATAATCGCGACGCTGCGCTAACCAACCATGCTAGAGTTAGGACGTTCAAAAAACAATGCTGAGCAACAATGTGCTGTTCGATCGAGAAATTGACGCGTGCATAAAAACACAACGTAGTATAAGCTAACGTAGTTTCTTCAAACTAGCAACGAGCTCCCATCCACGAAGGCTGTGGTTATGTGGCCTAGACGTATAGGATGAGTGATATCATGAGACATGAGACATGACTCATCCGTGATAAGTGGTAGCAGCAGTCACTGAATGCTGTCTCCTCACAACAGACGAGTGACATGGGATATGAGACAGACATATGAGACATACAGACAGGGGCGGATCCAGAGGGGTTGCGTGACCAGTTTCCATAGTTCTAGTCACAGCTAGGTGGGTGCGGGGGGATGCCCCCCCAACAATTTTTAAAAAATTAGGCTATATTTGGTGCATTCTGGTAAATTTTGAGGGTCAATTCTGAAGATACCCAGCCTATGACCGGTTTCTGGAAACCGGTGCAAACCGGCCTAAATCCGCGCCTGACAGACTCGTCATGAAATTAATAATGAGAATAATAAATTGTATTTTTAATAACATTACATTACATGAGATTGTAAACTGAAAATTGAAATAAGAATTACGCGTCGCCTACTTACCGTGACGTTTGGATCAAAGCCTGTGTCCACGTCAAATTCCCTGCAATGCAGAAAATGCGCCGGAAATTACACGACATTTCAATAGCGTCAGTAAATGTCCATGCCAATAATAATAGACAAGTGTATGAAAAGTAATAATAATACCAGTAAAAACAATAATAATAATGAGTTATTAAAATATAGGTGGATGTCCCCTATTTGAAGGAAATGTTTACATTTGTGCACCTTCAGATGGTCGTGCATGGCACCGTCGTGGCACTCTGATATTACTTATTAAACCAAAACTAACTGTTTCGTCATCCGAAAATATTAACATTCAATGCTTGTAGTGAGTAATGGCAGATACATGTACAATGTGCCTTAAATAGTCACTTACTCGGTGGAGTTGGATTTTTCAGAGAACACTCTGAGAACAAACTCGGCTGGCTCATCCGGCTCAAACGTCGACGGAACGATGACGTACTGACCAGGTGGCAGCTTAAACCTGAAACAAGGTTACAGCAAGTTACAACAAGGCTGGTTACAGCAAGTTACAACAAGGCTGGTTACAGCAAGTTACAACAAGGCTGGTTACAGCAAGTTACAACAAGAGGAGAAATCAACGAGAAGCGCGAAAAATCATGATACACAAAGACCGAAAGAGAGCTAGTAGTCAGCATCTATTTAAGGTTATACAAGAAGGCACGAAGAGGTCCCCGTCTGTCGTAAACAGGTACTACGAATATGTGACCCGAGGTAGTTTTTTAGGTCGTTCGATTTAGCTATTAGTAGCATTTAGTACGTGTTATCATGAGGCGTAAATTTTTAGTAGTAATTAGACGTATGGTGCCAGGAAACATATGAATTGAACGATGGTTTAGAGGTTTGCCTAGTCGGGTGTGCGTAATTAGGTTTCGAGTTTGTCCAGGGGTTTATGACGAGGCTCTTAGAGAATTTAATAGGGGAGTTATAACAAGCGAAAATCAACCATGCAATTGTAAAGCGAACATTATAAAAACTGTATTTAAGGAATTACCAAAGATATCTGGTACACTGTTGGTATGGTGTTAAGTTCTTACATATAAAGTTGTATATCCATGATTGTGGAGATCTAGGAAATCGAGGAAACAATTATCTGTTTAGGTTACCTGTTAATCTAAATGCAGAATCACACGAACACCTATGAAGGCAGTTCAAACTATAAAAGTTGAGCCTTCAGAGAAGGTCAATATCGCGTCGTACAAAGGTACTACATATCCTGTACACCGAAAGGTACAAAATCATCGAGACTATATCATGATATAATTTATTCATCATATAAACATAGAATTAGTACATGAATGTAGAGTGTTAAGGGAGTAATACAATGATTGTACAGGAGTAGGACTGGACTGATGTTCTGATCTCGGTCTGATGATTAGTGATGTGTGTGGTGCGGTGCTGTTGGGTGTGAGCGTGTTGATCTTGATCGATTTCTCTGTCGTGTGTTTGTGTGTATGTATGTGTGATGTGGGTTTGTTCGGTTCACCTATAGAAACAACCCCCTTCAAGCGTAAAGTGAGGTGAAAGAAGAAGAAAGCCAGCAGTTTAATGAAGATTAGTCGGGTACTTACAAGCAAATCTACAGCATATATACAACTCGTTAATAAGCAATATACAATACTTTTTAACAGCAAGTTAAATGTAAATTTCAATGTCGTAAGTGTTTACCATCATGTTTATAGGCTGTTTACCGGTCTTTAAGAGCATGTTTTACAGATTGTTTACAGCAGGTTGCATTGTTACAGTCTGTTGCAGGTGTTTTAATAGTAGTTTATGCAGTTTACACATGTATACAACAATGTAAAATCAACATGTTTACAGTATTTTTACATATGTTTATAGCAATGTTTAACGGGATGTATTATAATGATGTTTCAGAGTAATTTCCAGGCATGTTTTATATGCATACATATTTTTATGTGGATGTTACAGGAGTATTTCCAGTTATGTTTATATATTGCATACAATAAGTGTTTATGGGATGTTTGCAGAGTATTTACAGTATGTTTATATATTGGCATACACATATGTTTATGGGATGTTAACCGAGTTTATCACAGTATGTTTATATATTGCATACAAGTAATGTTTAGGGGATGTTTTACAGGCGTATTTCCCAGTTTATGTTAGTATATTTTCATTACAATATGTTTTAGGGATGTTTTACAGAGTAAATTTCCAGCCATGTTATAATATTGCATCAATATGTTTATGGGCTGTTTTGCAGAGTATTTCACATGTTTATATATTTGCATACAATATGTTTATGGATGTTTACAGAGTAAAATTTTCCAAAGTATGTTGTATATATTGCATACCTTATGGTTTATGGAGTGTATGACAGATATTGTCCAGTATGTTTATATATTGCAACAATATGTTTATGGGAATGTTTACAGAGTATTCAGCAATGTTTTATATATTGCTACAATTGGTTTATGGGATGTTTTACAGAGTATTAACAGTAGTTATATATTTGCAAGTACATATGTTTAGATTTTACCAATGAGATTACAGTATGTTTTTATATTGCACAATATGTTTATGGGATGTTTACAGAGTATTCCAGCATGTTATATATGCAATACAATATGTTTAGTGGGATGTTTACAGAGTAATTTGCCAGCATGTTATAATATGCATACAACTGTTTAGGATGTTTACAGAGATTTAAGCGTATGTTGTCTATATTGCGATACAATAATGTTTTTATGGATGTTTACAGAGATTTACAGTAGTTTAATATTTCATACAATACTTTTATGGGATGTTTTTGCAGGTATTTCCCAGCAAATGTTTATATATTGCATACCATATGTTTATGGGATTTTGCGAGAGTAAAATTTTCGCAGCATGTTCATATATTGCATACAATTATGTTTATGGGATGTTACAGAATATTTCTACAAGTATTTTTAATATATTTGCATACAAATAATTGTTTATGGATGTTTACAGAGTATTTCCAGCCATGTTTTATTATCTTGTACATATATGTTATGGATGTTTACAGAGTCTTTACAGTTCGTATGTATTGGCTTACAATAGTTTATGGATGTTTGCAGACGTATTTCCACATTTTTTACTATTGCATACAATATGGTTATGGGGATGTTATGCAGCGAATTTACAGTATGTTTATATATTGCCATACAATATGTTAGTGGGATTTTTACAAGAGTACTTTACAGTAAGTTATATATGCCATACATTGTTTATGGGATGTTACAGAGGTTAGTATGTACCTAATC